>NC_064260.1:4682500-4982750 GCF_003254725.2 Canis lupus dingo
TTTTTTTAAAGTTCTTCTTTAATTTCCTGGTTGACTCATTCATTCTTTGTAGGATGCTCTTTAACCTCCATGTATTTGAGTTCCTTCCAAACTCTTCCTCTTATGATTGAGTGCAAGTTTCAAAGCACTGTGGTCTGAAAATATGCAGAGAATGATCCCAACCTTTTGGTACTGAGTGAGATCAGATTTGTGACCAAGTATGTGAACTATTCTGGAGAATATTCTATGTGCATTCAAGAAGAATGTAAGTTCTGTTGCTTTTGGATGAAATGCTCTGAATATATCTGTGAAATCCATCTGGTCCAGGTTGTCATTCAAAGCTCTTGTTTCCTTAAATGATGTCCATTGCTGTGAGGGGGGGAGGAGTAAAGTCCTCTACTATTATTGTATTATTATCAATCTGTTTCTTTAATTTTGTCATTAATTGGTTTATATAATTGTTGTTCCCGTGTTAAGGGCATAAATATTTACAATTGTTAGATCTTGTTGAAGATCCTTTATTTATGATATAAGGTCCTTCTTCATCTCTTATTACAGTCTTTGGTTTAAAATAGAATTTGTCTGATATAAGGATTGTCACCCCAGATTTCTTTTGATGTCCATTAGCATGATAAATGGTTTTCCGACCCCTCACTTTCAATCTGGAGGTGACTTGGTTCTAAAATAAGTCTCTTGCAAGCAGCATATCAATGAGTCTTGCTTTTTTATCCAATCTGATACTCTCTCGATTGGGGCATTTAGCTGATATTATTCAGAGTAACTACTAAAAGATTTGAATTTAGTGCTATTGTATTACCTGCAAAGTCACTGTTTCTGTATATTGTCTGTTCATTTCTGGTTTATGTTACTTTTGGGCTCTGTCTTCAACTAAAGGTTCCATTTTAATATTTCTTGCAGGGCTGGTTTAGTGATCACAATTTTTTTTGTTTGTTTATTTCTGGTTGCCCTGGAAACTTTTTTATCTCTCTTTATATTTTGAATGACAGCTTTCCTGAATAAAGGTTTCTTGGCTGGATATTTTTCTCATTTTGCACCCTGAACACATCATGCCAGCCCTTTCTGGCCTGCCAGGTCTCTGTGGACAGGGCTGCTGCCAGTATAATGTTCTACCCTTGTAGGTTATGGACCTGTTGTCTCAAGCTGCTTTCAGGATGTTCTTTTTGTCTCTGAGATTTGCAATATTCACTATTATATTTCAAGATGTTGACCCATTTTTATTGACTATGAGGGGGATTCTCTGTGCCTCTTGGAATTGAATGGCTGTTTCCTTTTCCAAATTAGAGAAGTTCTTTGCTATCATTTGCTCCAATATACTCTCTGCCCCCCACCCTCCTCTTCTGTGATCCCAATTATTGTACTATTGTTTTGCTTTATGGTAGCAATTATCTCTCAAGTTCTCCTCTTGTGATTCGGTAGTTGTTTATCACTCTTTTTCCTCAACTTCTTTATTTTCCATCATTTTGTCTTTTGTATCACAGATTCTCTCTTCTACATCATTTATTCTAGCAGTTAGAGCCCCCATTTTTAATTGTATCTCATCAATAGACTTTTTTATTTCATCTTGATTAGAATTTAGTTCTTTTATTTCTCCAGAAAGAGATTCTCTTGTTGCGTCTACGCTATTTTTCATGCCCAGTTAATATCTTTATAATTGTTATTCTGAACTCTAGCTCTGACATCTTTTTTTCCTACTGATTAGTCCCTGGCAGTCTACTATCTGTCGTTATCTTTTTTTTGAGATGATTTTTCTGTCTTGTCATTTTGTCCAGAGAAGAATAAATGAATAAAAGAATAAAATACTAAAATGGCAACAATGACAACAGAGAAATATACAGTAAATGAATCAGAAGAGATAGGAAACCAAAAACAATGAAAAATATTTTTTAAAAGAGAATATAATCAGAGCAGAGCAATACACTGGATCCTGTTATATTGTGGTCTTTTTTAGAAAACTAGATTCCAAAATTTAAAAAAAGAAAAATTTATATTTGTACAAAATTAAATTAAATACAATGATAGGATAGAATGTAACTGTAAAAATGAAAATTAAATGATCAAAAAACGAGATTCACTTATCTGTACCTTGCAGAAAGCAGTCACTTTTCTATTTGTAGAGTTGCAGCAATTCTTTTCTTAGAGCTCCCCTTGAGCTCACAAGTGTTCAGAATGATTAGAGAGCTATCTACCCAAATTCCTGGGACTAGAAGAATTCGTCCTCCTACTCATCCACCATCTTGGACTATCTCCACCATGCTTTTTAAGTGAAGGAGGTGACCGATGGAGCTCTATTGAACAGGTCCTTTTTCTGATGGGTATGTTAAACATTAAAAAGGAAGAGCAAGGATTGTTTGGTCCCAGAGTCTGAGGGATCAACCAAAATTCACTTTTATTATTACTGAAAAATGACTTACTCTTACATTTTTTTCTGCTTTGACTCATACCCATATTACTCTAGCCAAATGTAAGAGCCATCTTCCAAACATACCTGGTAGTAGAGGAACACACACATACACACAGGAATACACAGCAAAGCATACAACAAAGCATACAATTTGTTTTTAGCAAATTTGTTTTCTAATGAATGGTAAAGAGACCCGTGATTTTGTTCCAGCTTTGCCACATTCTGGCTGTGTGACCTTGAGTATGAAAGTCTCACTTCTCCCTTTTTTTTCTTAAAATTAACAGAAAAGAAAGATTCATTTCTAAGGCGGCTTCACACTTAAAATTTGTCAGGACAGCATACGATTTCACTGGGTAAATAAACTTCAGTCATATGAATATATTACTTACAAATTCTCTGATTCTATAAACTTTCCTTTTCTAGTTAATAGCAAGTGGAAGCTTATTTACAATTATTAGGAAACTTTCTAGAAGCAATAGTTATAATGGTATTTAGCACCAAAACTTGAATTAACTCGATCATTATATAAAAAATTTAACTGATTTGCTAACATTTTGATGATTTACTGTTTTTTTGAGGTGGCACTTACTCAGGCATGCTTAATATTACTTTTATGAATTGCCTAAATTCATCCTCATCTTTAAGACATTTTAGTTTAATTTTGTCAATGTAGGAATTTTTTTTTAATTTTACCGTTAACCTAATGAAGCATGTTTCAATTTTTAAGTTGTAATTAATTGAGAGAAACATTATTACACTTCATGTGCATAGAGTTTCTCTAGAATATACCATTCTACCCTGCTGTTTTCAATTCTGTTTCGATTTTATTTTCTGCTGCTAGTTTATACTGAGACAATTCCCATATGTGCATCTATCTTTTTATTTTCACTTCTGCAAAGGACATACAACATGACAGCATGTTCTGTGAAGTCATTTCTTTCCAGAAATATGCTGTAGTTATGGGACACAGTCCTAAATTATTTGACAGAATTTATAATTAAAATGATAGGTAGCACATTAGGCTTTGAATGCATAGCCTGTTATTTTAGAAATTGTGATCTCTGAATGATTGGTCTCTTGTAGGTTCTCTTACTTGTATTAAAAATAAATGCTTTAACATGTAGATAAATCTCCTCATTACCTATTTTTTATATAGTTTCTTCTAAAGGCTTCTGAATTTGTTGTCTTATTTGGAGTAATCTGGAAAACCCAAAGGAAATACACAATTCAGAGAAAAGTGTTGTCTGAGGCTATGGGACCTCTTGGGGGGCTGAGTAACCCTTACAGTCAAGGTCCTGTATGGAAGGCAAATGCTGTTTCTACAAGGAAATATGTAATCATAGAAATCACAATGACTGGAAAGCATTCATTAATTCATCTTTTCTAGAATGTCTTTTCATGTATTTATTCATCTAGGGGCCTTATACCCTTTACCCTAAAGTCCTTCTATTCATTTATCATCCATTCATGCATGAATACATTCTCACTTAGGTTCTAAGCCCCAGCTGAGATGATGAAGTTCCCATTTTATTTCTGCGTGAGCTCATGATGCAGAGAGGAAACAAGACGGGAGATCACCTCACCCTTCTGGCAGATTTTGCTTTCAGCACAGTGGGATTTGGATGGCAATATGATGTGTTTTCTTGCTCTGATGGTTCTGTTAGAAGTCTGGTAGCCCTACACATGGTTCTTCTGAAATTGGGCGCAGTGACACAATTTGCAACCTACTATGAGGGTGCCTGGGTGGTTCAGTTGGTTAAGCATCCCACTCTTGGTTTCTGCTCAGGTCATGATCTTCAGGGTCCAGCCCTACCTCTGTGCTCCCCAGGAATCTGCTTAATGATGCTCTCCCTCTGCCCTTCCCCCCAACTCACACCTGCACTCATGTGCACCATCTCTCTTGCTTTCTCTCTCCCATATAAATAAATAAATAAATCTCAAAAAGAATAAAATTAAAAAGCCTAGTATGCATGAGTAAACATTACAACTAAAATATGATTTCTGTCCTGCACTAAAATATGTTTGGAGGAAAACATTCAAAACTGAGTTAGACTTTTTTCTTAAAAGAATAACCATTAAATAAAATAGGAATTTCTTTAAAAGAATTGAAATTATGAAAACAATTAGAAAATTACTATAAAAACGTTAAATCAAAGAAATTTTCATTGTTCACCAGAATAATGCACAATACAGGCTAATATAAAGATATTAAAAAAGCTTATTATTGTTTCTCCAATGACATTCCATTATTAATATTTTATATATTTTTAAATGTTCTCTGCATTTTACCCAGTTGAGAACCTTGTATATAATTTTAGGTACTCCAAAAAAAAAAAAAAAAATTTAGGTACTCCTTTCTCAGCAATTATAAAAATCAAGATTTCTGTCATAAAATTGTGAAATCATTTTAAACATTATTGTCCCTTTGCTAGACATTTAATACATTGAACAGAAAAAACAAACACTAGATTAAAAACAAAAGAAAAAAATTAAAATCATGTCAACCTGAGTTATCAGTTTGTCCAAACCACAAAACCTTTCTTTACCTCATAATTCAAGGAAACTCATATTGTGAAATTATAATTACTTCCCATTTTCACCACCCACCCACCACCCACCACAATCCCCTTTTATGTATGAGCAAGTTATATTTTTCTCTTAACAATATTATGATCTCATAAATACTATTTTGTAATCTGAATCTTTTGCCTAAAATATGTCATAATTATTTCCTGATTTTTCTAGTCTTTAAAAACTTCATTTTTAATGATGCAGATGAGAAGAAATTTATATGCATATGTCCAATTTTATGTATACTATTCATGCTGTTTCTTACATTATCTGTGTATTAAAGGGCTCTATAGTGTGGTTATAAATGTGATATAAAATTGCAGTATACTTTGGAGTTAGGAAAACTAACTCTTCAGCCACACTCCCTGGGTCTTAGTCCTAACACCTCAAGTACCAATTATATGACCCTTGGCAAACCATTTACCCTTCTTGTGCTAGAGTTTTCTCATTAGTAAAATGGAAATGAGGCTAATACCACAGCAGTCAGGTTATGGTTAACAGAAACTACCTGAAGTATCTCAAGGACTAGAAGCCTAACATTTAAAATTTCTTACATGATTATTGGAAAACTGAAAAAAAAAATCAATAAGTCAACGTTAAAGTAACGTGGAGATTCATAACCTCAAGAACCGTCTATGCGTCCAGGACTCACATTGACAGAGTGCAGCAAAAAGTGAACAGGTACAGGACTGTGGGAAATGTAGTTTGCAACATACCAGCACCAGGATCCAAAGCACAGAATACAAAAGATGGCCTCAAAATTGAGAGACTCCAGATAAATCAGAAGCATAAGTCCCCCTCCTAGGGTTGGTGAGAGAATAAAATGCGCTAATATACACACAGCTTTGTAGTCAAGCCTGGCAGGGACTGAAAACTCACTAAGTACTGACTCCTTTTATTATTACCTAATTAATTTAAATTAACCAAAGAAGAATTACACTCTAACAGCCTAGACAACATGGTGCAGGAGCTCAGGCAGTCTTTTGAGTTTCATTTTGATTACCTTTTCTCTTGTAAGAATATGCTTTCATTTAAAGGTTTTTTGTTTATTTCTTTTGTCTTGTTTTGACAAAGCCATCTTTTATTTTATTTTTTTTTCTTTCTTCATTTTTTTTAAATAGACTTTTCTCACACTCTCTGCTTTCTTTCTACAAGTGTGCTTATTGGAATAGTATTTTAAAGACAATAGACATGACCATTATTTATATTTGCTGTAAAGTAGTAACTGTGTAGAAAAAAGTCTGGAAGTGAGTACAGAAACCTGATGCTAGAGGCAGATATCAGGGCTGGAAAGGGATGTTGTACAGACCAAAGCAGCACAAGTCTCTTATATATTGCCGAATTCTAATCAGATAATGGCTTAATTTGATTTATTTTTATAAAAATCCCTTGGACATCTGTTTCCAGACTGATTGGATGAGGAAGCCAAGAGAAGAATCAGGGTGAAGAAGATTTAGGAGGCTATTGAAGTAATCTAGGTGAGAAATGGCTGTGGCCCAGACTAAGGTGATGTAGGCGCAGCTTGACAGAAGAGCAAGATTCGAGGTATATCTTTGAGAAAGAAATGACACATAAGAAATAATAATTGCTCCCGAAAAGAAAGAAAATTACCTCATTTGTACCTCAAACTTACATAGTTTAATTTCTTATTTATACTAAAAGTCCCATTTTCTGCATAGAGATCCTAGTTTTATTTACCACTCTACCAAAATAGAAACAAAAAAAAAATTTGATTTTAGAAATAATGCCACACAATATACGTTACTTCTTATTTTTACATATTATCAAGTATTTACAAACTGTGCTACTGTGCTATTAATAGTTTAGCTGCATATAGTTTAGATAACATTCATCAGAAAATCTTGCAGCTTGGTTGGTTAGGACTTTATTTGATTGAAATGAAAGAAGTATAAGGATGTGGTACCAATTTATTTTTAAGTGTTCTGGAAGACTAGCATGAATTAGAGATGAATTCTGAATCTTTCATTTAGATCACATTGCAGCATATAGTTTAGATATGAAATCACCAATTTAAACTCATTTCAGTGCATTTCCATTTTGATAAATTTAAGAGGAAAAACATATCTTAGAGACAGTTAATAACTAAGATACTTAGACCTTGAAATACATTGAGAGGAAATGTTTGTTTCAGGGTAGCACATAATACTACAGAGGCCTAGAATTCCTTGAAATGTAACATCCACAAGCAAGGTGAGCAATAGAAATATTTAAAGACTAACATTGGAAGACACTGTGCAGATCCTACTTGGATAATAAAGAACTGATTTTAACTTCTGTGTGTTAGAAGCAAAACAGAAGTGTGCCAAGGTAGCTGGAAATCTAATTCTTGGTCATTTTATAATCAGTCTATAAATTAGAAAAATGGTGTGCTAGATGGCCTCTGGCTACTATCTGGCCGCACTGTTGCTACAGCTTCTAACCAGCAAAGAAGAAAGTTTAGCTCGTTTGAAAAAGACTGAAGGTCAGTCAGAGATCTATTCTGACATTTTTGTAAACAAAGATGGGAGGTGCACATCTGAGTTTGTACCACATCTGAGTTCTAGAAAATAAACAGAGATGAAAGGACATAGCAATCAGTAATAGTCCTTTTAAGACATAGCATATTAGTTTATCTGAAGAATGTGTCATTCCACAGGACATTAACCATACTTCACTGTTGAGTGCTGAGGTAGAGAGAGACAACTGACTCAAATCAATCCACTACATTCAATAATGAATATATTATATTTTTTACCTCACTATTTAGGAACAATTGATACGATGGCTTTAAAATTTCCACTTAAAGAAAAAGGCAAACAAGTTGCTTTACCTCATAATGGAAACCAATGTAGCTTGGTTGGTTGGTTTACTTCCAAAATCAGTAAACTAAGTGATCCAGTCTTTCAAATGGGACTTCAAATGAGTTTAGAAAGACTGTGCAAAGTGTCACAGAAGATAATCTATTGGACAATAGACAGGGCTATTATTTAGGCAACTCTGCACCCATGCAATTCCAATTTCAGGTGCAGTTGCTGAGAAGTGTATTGACACTGGACAAATTCATGGAAGTACGAACCACACTGGAATTCAGAGTTTGCTCCAGAGAGATCTGCGAGTCTGCCCCATACCTGGGGCTCGCAGTTAGGCCACAAATGAACCAGATGCCATGTATAGGGAAAGGGTAAGAATGCCTCAATTCTTTTTTTTTTTTTTGAATACCTCAGTTCTTAACTATATTAACATGACTTGTGTTTGCCAGAGTTCCCGATCACCCATCCAAAGGAAAGGTAAACTCTTTCTGAGGTAAAACACCTTATGAAGCAAATTGTATCTAATATTTTCAGTCATCATGCAGCAAAAATTATATGTAACCAGAAATTGATATAGACAAGATAATATAATATGCAAATAAGAATAATAGAAAATAGGAACAAATTTATAGGGAATCCAGAGAAAAGCATTGTCAAGCATAGCCTTTGAATAACATTATACTATGTTGAGGAAACTGAAGATACAATTGAGAATTTAGACAGAAATATAAGGAACAACTTAATGAAAATTGAAAAACCGTGATGTAGAATAAATAAATAAAGAACTCTGTGGACAAGGGGGCTCTTGTGTGACTCAGTTCATCCAACTGTTGATTTCAACTCAGATCCTTATCTTATAGGAAAAGGTGGTGGGGATTGAGCTCCCAGTCAGGTCTGTGCTCAACCGGGCATCTGCTTGCAGAGTTTCACCCTGTCTCTACCTCTATGCCTCCCCCACTCACATACATGGATATGCTTTCTCTCATTTTCAAAAAAAATAAAAAAAATAAAAAATAAAGTTAAGATATCAATTTTTAAACTAAATATTTAAATTTGTAAGTTATAAATGTACTATAAAACAGGTTGTCATAATGGATTAAAAATAAATCCATCAAAATGGATTAAATGTCATAAAATTTAAAAATGTTAAAATTTAAAGATATAAGGATGATAGGGTGAAAGAATGGAAATACCTATGTCCAAAAAATACAAACCACATTTCCCCTCAAAAATGCTGGAAGCACCATATGAATGTGCTACAGTAATATCAAATAAGAAGATGCTAAATTTTAAGAATTATATATTATAGATAGAAATGAACATTATCATGAAAATAAAGATTCAGATGACTAGGAAGATACAACAATTTTAAATTCAATGTGCATCTGATAATAAAATTTCATGATATAAAAATAATAACATACAAAATTAGAAAGATTTTCTAAGAAGTGTCTAATCAAATTAGGGGATTTTTACATCTCTTCCAATACCAAGTAGTTCAATCCAATACGAGTTTCAAAATTACTGAAGACTTTATACAACTTGACTTAAATACCAGACTATTTGATATTAAGGAACACTGCGCTCTGCCTCCAGTATAGAGACCAGAAAATAAAGTAAATATCAACAAATGTACAAAGATTAAAATATCACAGAGTTTGACTTCAGACCATAGTGAAGTTCAAATAGAAATTAGTTATTAAGAAAGATGAAGAGAAGGAGAAAGGAAAAAATAAAGTATTTCCTTTTCTTCACTGGCTTCTTTTCCACCTTATGCTCCAGAAGCCAACTGTCTTTTTGGTTTCGTTTTTTCTTTTTATTTTTCCATGAACCTATGACTATCTTTTTTTTTTTTTTTAATTTTGACACACCTTAACAGAGCTATACAGCAGCTTCTAGCAATTCTTACATAGTCAAATTTGTCAGTTTCTTGGAGAAATAACTAATTCTAATGAAGGACAGAAAAAAATGCAAGATAATAAATCCAAATTATCTTCTGAATTACTACACAGTAATTTTAAAAATGTACTGTGAAGATTCTAGCATGTGTCCACAAATTCTGTGATATCCCTCTTCTCAAGAAAGAGCTGGACAACAGAGTAGAGAAAGTGCAAAATGCTAACTTTACAGTGAAAACCTCGAAACACCACGTTAACCACGTGGCCAAGGTTCTCATTACCGGGCACGAGTTATGTTACTTCATCTGTGTATTATTTCTACAAAAAAAAATATTTTTAAAAGATTTTATTTATTAATTTCAGAGAGAGAGAGAGATAGAGAACGCACAAGCTGGGGGGAGGAGCAGAGGGAGAAGCAGGCTCCCCACTGAGCACGTATGATGCAGGGTTCCATCTGAGGACCCCAGGAAATGTAAGACATCAGTGAAAAAGCTTGTGAAATCCAAGTGCTGTGAATAGTTTCGTCAAAGGTATAACAGAGCAAACTGTGTGTGTTTGATAAATACCACACAGTAATTTAATATGTGAATATTAGGGGAAGGTGGGTCAAGAGTATATAAGAACCCTCTACACATCTTCCCTCATAAGATTACTTCAAAGTTTAAAGTTCAAAAGAAAAAATAAATAAAACACATTGAAGGGAATGTCATAAATAAGCATATAATAGTTTCAGTAGGCATCATGTGAAGGAATTGTAACTGGAGATTCTGATTGAGTTTTCTTCCTCTCACAGTCTACATTTACAAATGGAAACCCCTCCCCACACTCAAAAAAACAGCAGAATGTGCTGAAAAAGGATCATACTTAAGTTGCATATGTGGAATTAAATATTGGGTAATTTATTTTACATGTTCCTTAACTAGTAAGAATGGTATAAATTGATATATAATATTAAATACCTTACAGTTTGATGAGAAAGCAGAAATGTGCTTGTATTTTCTAGATTATTAAAATACAAATGAAATAGTATTTCTTAACATTCCTCATTTGCAAATGTCAACATTTTATGAATGCATTTATGTGTTACATAGTGAAATAACCTATTCATCATTTTAAATGCCTATTTGTGTTACTCATATTATTTATAGATTGTTCTTACTAGGTACTCAGAAAAAAAATATTTGTAATGCCTTATATTTAGATTAATCATTGTCTTGTCTAATCTATTTTGCAGTTGAAAAATTGAATTAAATAGTTTCCTTATATAGATTGTTTTCTGCAGTAAAACTCAGATTACTTTCTTAAATGTATTTGGAACAAACTCTCCATTTCTATTATGATAATATAGGAAAAAGTTCACATAAATGTTTTTTTTAATTAATAAATACCCATTGTCAAAATGAAATAAGTCTTTTGAGGCTTATGGAGATAAATGAATTAATTTAGCTTCCAGAAAGAGCCATTTAAAATGCTACATTTCTCTTAAGTTAAAAATGATAACATAAGATTCTAAATATTATATAAGTTAAGCACAAACCACTGTAAGCCACTTTTACTCACTTACAGTATCACATTAAGAGTGTTTTCCTTAAATGATGGTTATAATGATGCTGGTAATATAATTATCCTCCATAGTGTGTATGGACTGAGGGCACTTTTACATATGTAAAATATCTCTCATATTAGGGAAAACAATTTTCAAAATATAAAAGGCCTTCAAGTATATATACAGGTATATCTCATTTTATTACACTTCATTTTTCTCCACTTCACAGATACTGTATTTATTTACAAATTGAAGTTTTGTGGCAAGTTTGCATCAAGAAAATCTGCTGGCACAATTCTTCCAACAGCTTCTGCTCAATTTGTCTCTGTGCCACATTTTGGAAATTCTCACAATATTTCAAACTTTTTCATTATTATTGTAATTGTTATGGTAATCTGCAATCAGTGATGTTTGATGTTACTATGGTAACTGTTTGGGGGCACCACAGACCATGCTTATAAAAGATGGAAAACCTGTCTTGTTAATTTTCACCATTCTACAGAATATGTTGGCAAGTCGAACTACAATAAAAACACATGAAAAACAAAAGATGGAAAACCTAATTGATCAATGTTGTGTGTGTTCTGACTGCTTCAGTGACTGATCATTCCCTGTGTTTCTCCGTCCCCTTGGCTGTCCCTATCTCCTGAGACACAAAAACATTGAAATTTGACCAATTAGCAACCCTACAGTGGCCTTTTATATGTTCAAGTGAAAGAAGAGGCACAGGTCTCTCACTTTTAATCAAAAGCTAGAAATAACTAACCTGAGGAAGGCATGCCAAAGCCAAGACAAGCTGAAAGCTAACCCTCTTGCCTGAAACACTAAGCCACATCATGAATGGAAAGGAACAATCCTTGAAGGAAATTGTAAGTGCTATTCCAGTGAACACATGAATGATAAGAAAGCAAAACAGCCTTATTGCAGATACAGTGGATTAGTGCAGATTAGTGGTCTGCTTTGAAGACTAAACCAGCCACACGCTCCCTTAAGCCAAAACCTAATCCAGAGCAAGGCCCTAACTCTTTAATTCTATAGAGGAGAAGAAGTGGGAAAGCTCAGAAGAAGTCTGAATCTCACAGAGGTCAAGTCATGAGGTTTAAGGAAATAAGCTGAGTCCATAACATAGAAGTGCTGGGTGAAGAAGCTTCAGCAAGTCATCCTGAAGATCTAGCTAAATAATTAACAAAAGTCACTGAACTGATGTCAGATCTTTAATGTAGATGAAACGCCCTCCTATGGAAATAACACACTGGCCAGGACTTTCATAGCTAGAGAGAAGTCAATGCTGACCTTCAAAAGTTCAGAGGACAGGCTAATTCTCCCATTAAGGGCTAATGCAGCTGGTGACTTGCAGTTGAAGCCAATGATCATTTACCATTCTGAAAATCCTAGGGCCCTTAAAGTTTGTGCTAAATCTACTCTGTGTTCTATAATTGAAACAATAAAGCCTGAATGACAACACACCCATTTACAACATGGTTTTACTGAATACTTTAAGTCCACTGTTGAGACTTACTCCTTAGGGGAATCTTTATTCTTTTCAAAATATTACTGCTCATGGACAGTGCACCTGGCCACCCAGAGCTCTGATGAAGATACACAACAGTAATGTTTTTATGCCTATTAACACAAAAACCATTCTGCATTTCATGGATTAAGGAGTAAGTTTGATTTCCAAGTCTTCTTATTTAAGAAATACATTTCATAAGGCTTAATGATTGCTCTATGCCTCTAGGCAAAGTCAACTGAAAACCTTCTGGAAAGGATTCACCATTCTGGATGCCATTAGAACATTTGTGATTCATGGGAAGAGGGTCAAATATCAACATGTGCAAGAATTTGGAGGAAGTTGATTCCCACCATCATGGATAACTTTGAGGGGTCCGATACTTCAGTGGAGGATATAACTATGGTGGAAATAGCAAGAGAACTAGAATTAGAAGTGGAGCCTGAATATGGGACTGATGGGCTACAATCTCATGATACAACTTGAACAGATGAGGAGTTGATTTTTATGGATGAGCAAAGAAAGTATTTCTTGAGATGGAATCCACTCCCAGTGAAGATGCTGCAAAGATTGTCAAAATGACAACAAAAGGCTTAGAACATTACCTCAACTTTCTTGATAAACCAACTGCAGGATTTGAGAGGATTGGCTCCAATTTTGAAAGTAGTTCTATTGTGGGTACAATGTTATTAAATATCATCACACACTAGAAAGAAATCAAGACAGGAAGAGTCAATAAATACAGCTAACTTCATTGTCATCTTATTTTAAGATTTGTCATGGCCACCTATTCTTCAGTCTGCAACCAATCCTCTGATCAGTCAGCAGCCATCAACATCAAGGAAAGACCTTCCAACAGCAAAAAAATTGGAACATGCTGTACACACAGAGTACATATACATACAGAGAAAAAATATTTTTTCCAAAATATGTGTACACCCAGAGAAAAATATTTCAGTTGGATTTTGATATTTACATTGTTTTAAGATAACCCCTAATATAAGTATTAGCTTGACAATAAATTGGACCACCCACCCAATGTTAAAATGTTTGATAAATTTAAAAATGTAACAGTAAGTAATTACTTGGAATGTTTTATTAGACATATTCAAATTTTTTTTTTTAGTTTTGCATTTTGTGGAGAGCATACCATAAACACAGAACTGAATCACATAGGCCATTTTTGAAGGTTATTGTGATTGAAATTTTCCAAAAACATTTCTGTATTTGGAACATGATGCTGCCTTATATCAAGTTAGCTTCCTGATTTTTTTTTTTTACCTGTTTTGGAGTTGATCAGTAGGAGACTTCTGTCTCTGTGATCTCAGAATTTCATACTTGGATGAACATTTTGTTGGGGTCCTCGGCAGTAATTGTTCTTTGCCTGTCCAGGTATCATCTGTTCAGCAGTAGGCATGGCCAGAGTAGAAGCTTCTGCGTGCCCTCCGCCCTCACTCTCTTGTATTCAATTTATGAAGAGCCTTGGGGACTAGAATCTGAAGTCAGAGGGTCAACAGGCCATAATCCCCTGGAAGTCCAAGGGCAAAAGTTCCTTGCCTCTTCTAGCTTGTGAGATGCCCAGAAACTTCTGGCCTTTTTTTGGGTTATGTTTATACACTGAAGTCCCTGCCTTCACCTTCATGTTGCTTCTTTTCCCTGTGAGCCTACCACATGTCTCTTGTGGTGGTACTTGCCATGGATTTAGGGCTCTCCCAGATAACCTACAGCAACATCATTCTAAATTCAAAATTAAACTAAGTTATAAATTCCACACTTCACTTCTCCATCCTGAAAGCTTTCCTATTCTTTTTAAAAAGAAAACTTATTAAGATAATCTTAATGCTGTGAACACACTTAATACCCTATTTGATACCACATGATGACAAATAAACATAAATTGTTTATGAAAGCCTATATGATATATTAATCTTTTTTCACATCATTTTCCTCCTAATAAAAATTTAGATCTGAGAAGACCACAGCTCTTAGAAGTTCCTCTTCCAACCTCTTCCACACTCATGTAATTATTAACTACATTACAATCCTTTTGTTTTAAAGTCAGATATTTAATGTTATAAGAAAGGACAGTCAGGATGCAAACTGAAATGTGATTAAGTCATTTTAATTGAGTCAAACGACCTAGTTAATGGGAAATTTGACCTGGAACTTTCCCAGATAAAGAAATTGTTCAAGTACTTGAAATTATAGTTATAGTTTAACTCATGCTTGGAGCTCTTATTTCCTCTTTCTCCTTGGTTTCTTTTCTTTCCTTCTTTCTTTCTTTTCTTTCTTTCTTTCTTTCTTTCTTTCTTTCTTTCTTTCTTTCTTTCTTTCTTTCTTTCTTTCTGTGATTAAAACATTATTCCTAATTTAAGCAAGGACCAAGAGGTGAACACGAAAGCGAATCATGATTGCCCCTGTTATCTGAGGGAGCAAGCTCCACATCAGCCTCTTGGACTGAGAGGCAGATTCTGTTTCCCACTGAGCTTTCTTAGACCTATCTGTGAAGCTGTCCATGGATATTCTATTTCCAGCCTTACCTAAGTGTAAATAGTTTCCAAGGTGGCTTTAAAAAAAAATTATCCCAAAAAACAACTGCTATGCAATAGAATGTACACTTCAACCCAAGTTTTTATGACTACAGTACTAGATCTAGTGTCTATGTTCTTTGTTATTTGTTATAAAAATATTTTATACTGTATTAAAATAGAACCTAATCCAGCTATACATTGTCTATAAGAAATATGCCTTAACAAACAAAATTGAAATGTTATAATGTATTAGATAAATAATATAAGGTCAGTATAAATGTTTTAAAATGCACAGATATTTGTTTTGGAAAAACAGAATTCAATGTTAAATGGACAATTGTTATATTTATTTATAATATATACAATAAAAATATGAAGATATATCTCATCATATACAATCAAAAGATATCTTTCACAGACATATAATCAAAAGATATCTTTCACAGACATATATACATATAGGAAAATATATTTATTGTATATATAAACATACATATGCATATATTTATAAGCTTAAAATTTGCAAGTTTTTATGTGAGCCAGAAACCACTGGAAGTTCTCGTTTAGGAAAATATGTTGAATTGGCTACAAATAATGTATATTTAAAATTTTGGGAAAATAAGCATATATGTTAATGCCAAGTTTTATATCTTGCCTACTTTTCTTATAGAATTTATTACAGATATAAATTTATATTACTTCTAGTTTTATATTTTGGTAAGCTTCTTGAGAACAGACTAACTGCTGTTTCTCACTAAAAGTCACTAGGACTTGTTGGGGAAATGTCTAAGTCCATATCTGGTGCAAAAAATATGGACAATAAGCTCTAGATGGTCTAAGGAAGCAGGCTTTCATTGACCAACTCTGGAATAATGTGAATCCAATTAAAAACAAACAAATGAAAACTATGATACATTGAAACATATTTGTTAAAATAATTAATTTATAATGATCTAAAATGTGTGGATGTGCACATATCCACACACTTCACGAACATTCAAGTACACTCACATCCTTATTTTTTTTCCCATTTGGAGGTTATTTGCTAACCACCTCATTGTTTATGTGAATAAAGAAAAACAAATATCTATCATTTATCTTGATTTTCCTTTTCAAATTTTATATTAGACTAACCAAAATGCTTGATGAGGAGATGTGAGTAACCAAGAATTGATGAAGAAATGTGTCCTCTTGTTAGCTGATTATACACATTAAAGAGAAACAATCAGGGGCACCTAGGTGGCTCAGTTGCTTAAATGTCCCACGCTTTGATTTCTCCTCAGTTTATGATCTCAGAGTTGTGAGACTGAATCCCATGTTGGACTTGGTGCTGAGTATGGAGCCTGCTTAAAATTCTCTCTCTCTGTGTCCCACCACCCCTCCTTCTCTAAAATACAATTTAAAAATAAAGAGAAAAAAATCAGTGCCTGACTGTCACCTTTACAGAGGTAGATAATACCAAGTATGAAATATTTTTGTGAAAATACTCAATCTGATTAGCATACCAAGTTTAATCATGAATTTATAACAACAATTATAGAGGACAGAGGAACACATGAAATGACACTACAGCGAGATAGTCAATAAAATTCAGACTGAGAAAAAGCTACAGGACCAAAAACTTCAGGTTCTTTAATAAATATTTTGAAAAGGAAAAGGAGATTAACACATAAATTAAAAGATTAAAAGTATACCAACCAATTTAAGTATATAAACCTTATTTTGATAGGTTCTTGATTCAAACAAGTTGTAAAAACAAATAGGAGACAAAAACTTGATCACAATGTAATGTTACTAAGCATTTGTTAATTTTTTAAATGGGATGCAGATATTTTAGTTAGAATTAAAAATTGTCATATTTTGATATGTATTTTGAAATATTTACTGATAAAAATATGATATTTTCTTGTAAATAATCCAATGGAAGTGGAAAACTTTGTAGGGACACAATTGAAAGGAGACTGTATAAGCTTTGATAATAATTATAAGCTGGATAAACTGTAGCTTATTATATGTATACTTCTATAAGTGTTTGATACTGTTCTTAAAAAAATAAGTTTAAGAAAATCTACCTAGAACTAATGAGACTTTTGAAATAACTTGAGTGAAGAATCTGACTATAGTTTTACATTATTCAACTGAGTTGTTATACTTCAACAGCTCACAATTAGACTATATTTTTGGTGAATCATATTTTTCAAGTATTTTCAAATTATTCACATTAATCTCAAAAAAGCATAACTCTTTATTTTTCCACTATCATTTAACAACTTAATTAAATTATATCATAAAAAGTACAAATGGCACAGTAGTTTTAGGAATAAATACAGATGATTTTCAGGAAGTAAACAGATCATTTACTAAAAAAGTATGTGGTAAATTTACAAACTGTCTTGCAGGTCATTACTTGCTGGACAGTAGTCAGGATAATTTCCAGGAAAAATAACAATACTCTGGTAAATTTATTAGGCATCAGTTACTAGTATTTCTTCTTCCTGATATATCCACAAAACCACCTGGAATCCTTCCTTCTGCAATAAGAACTTACATGTAAATGTAGGGGGTTTTGATGCCTCAAGAGTCCAGGTAAGTTCATTTTCAATTCTTCCCCTTCTTTTCATAAATTAAAAAAAAAGCAATAAATGGCCAACTCTAATATTTGGATTCCACATCCTTTGGAGTTGAATTTGATTCCTGTCTTCCCCCCTGGAACATAATTGACAGATTCTCCGCTAATCAATTATGAGACAATTCATTACTCTTTTTTTTTTTTTTTTTTGGCCCAGCAATTCATATGAAATAAATTAGGGATAAGGTTTATTTGTAAAAACAAACAAACAAAACAAAACAAGAAACAAACTACCACCATCAATAACAGCAACAACAAATACAGTTAAAGGGCAGGAACTTCACAATGATTTTTCCAAGGTAATAAAGTTCTATAAGACCAAGAAGTAGTTTTACATACTGGAGGTTCAGCATTAGACCTACCCACCCTGATCAACCCCCTCTCCAAAACCAGACTTTACAAGAGAAAACATTTACTCCACTATTCATAGTGGTTTCATTCTGACGTTGCCCACTGAGCAAATAGCCAGCTGGCAAAATGCACATGTCAGTATGTGATGAGGTCAGCATTTTTAGATTGGTGCCAGGAGACAGCAGTTTGAATTCTGTCAAAAGATGAAGTAGAAGAACCCATATCTTCTCCCCCACCCTATGCAGTAAGCATTACAGGTGTATTTTATTTTTTCCCGGTACCAATTGTTAGGAGGTACCTGCTTCTAGAATCCATGACTTCAAAAAAGACTCTGTAGAAAAATTTGGAAGCTTCACTTTTGGATTTCCTACAAAAAGTAATATGATTGTTTTAAGTCATGAGTAGATTATTTTGCTACTTGCAGTTACTTGTATTTGTATCAATTTCTGTACAATTTGAATTCCTGGAAGCAAAATAATATAAAATTATAGGACAATAATATTTTGTAAATATAAAGAGCTACTAAAAATAATTAGCTTAAATATGAAACTAGTAGGTTATATATATATTGGGTAAAGTGTTATAGAACACAAATTTCATAAATTTAGTTTTTATAAACTTGGTTATTATAGCATGATATATCATATCTTATGAAATGATATATATTTGAAATAAATAAAAATGTCATTAAAAATTAATTCTGGGTAGATGGATTTGTAAAGTGAGGATATATTCATCATTTTTACTCTACACATGCATTGTTGATTATTTTAATTGAAGATGCATTGTTAATGTGATATTTAAAAATAAAATAGAAAGGAAGAGCTTAAAATCATTCCACTTCAGTAATTACAAAATGCATGTGAGTTCAAATAAAAAAATAACAGTTTCATGTCTATTGCTAAGAAAAAATATTAAATGCATATTACTACCATGCATTTTTTTGAATAATCAAATATTCAACCAAAACTGTGTTTTCTTACAGATAGCAATTTCCCAATAAGTATTTTAAATGCATTTATCCAAATAAATTTATTTTCTCAAGAAAATAATGAGAAAATTAAAATAGCAATATTTACAATTATGCTGATTGTAAAACATAAGTACAAAATTGATAAAGTTAAAAACAAATCATGTATCCTTTGTGAGGAAGTAGTTACATAAATTTTTATAAAGCTGATGAACAGTTTTTCATATTAAAACACTGGCTTATGCAGACTAATAAAACTGGCATTTAACAAGCCCTTATTGGTGTCATTTATTTCTCAAGACTGTTTAATGTTTTCTGTTTGAGTTTTTTCCCCCCTATTTTACAGAACAGACTCACCTGTTGACCGTTGACTCACCTGTCCAAAGACACAGAGGTGATCAGAAGTAGGCTGGTTTTCCAACTCCATCTGCTGAATTCAGGGTTGGTTGATTGATTGATTGATTGATTGATTTAAGACAGAGAATGAGTGGAGAGGTACAGAGGGAAAGAGAGAGAATCTTAAGCAGATTCCACACCCAGCACAGAGCCCAACACAGAGCTTGATCTCACAACGCTGAAATCATGACCAGAACTGAAATCAAGAATTGGATTCTCAAACATGTAAGCCACACAATCTTAAAATACCCTAGGATATTTTAAAAAATATTTTTATAGTAAGCTAGAAAAATAATTTATAAAACTATTTACTGGAAGAACTATTTAATTTTTGCACTTTCAGTGCTTTCTCTTTTAATACTTATGTAATTAAAATTGTTCCAAACTAGTGTTATGTATCCAAAAAAATAATAAAAAGATATGACAGTTTTCAGATAATTACAGGTTAAAACTTTGAGTCTCTCTATTCCTAACATGCTCATTCCATAAAATGCTCCATCTTGAAATTAATCTTTGTTCTTTTACTAAATAAAAAATGTATACAGTATATTTAAGGCACACGACCTGATGTTTTAATGTATACACACACACACACATTACATATACACATATATATATATATATATATACACATATACACTATTTATATATATCTATAAATGATTACTCTAGTCAGGCTAATTAAGATAGTTACCATTTATGTGTGTGTATTTTTTTTAATTTTTTTTTTATGGTAGTCACAGAGAGAGAGAGAGAGAGAGAGAGGCAGAGACACAGGCAGAGGGAGAAGCAGGCTCCATGCACCGGGAGCCCGATGTGGGATTCGATCCCGGGTCTCCAGGATCGCGCCCTGGGCCAAAGGCAGGCGCTAAACCACTGTGCCACCCAGGGATCCCTATGTGTGTGTATGTTGAGAGCACCTGGAATCTACTTTCTTAGCAAATTACTAGTATTCAATACAATATCATTGACCATAGTCCTCATGCTGTACATTAGCTCTCTAGACTTATTCATCCTAGGTAACTGCAACTTTCTTCCTTGGGACCAACATCTCCCCATTTTCCCCAATCCCCAATCCCCTGGTAGCCACCATGCTATCTCTGCTTCTTTGTATTCAACTTTTTTTTAGATTCCAAATATATGTCAATATGCAGTATTTTTCTTTTTGTGTCTGGCTTATTTCATGTAGTATAATGTCCTCCAGAATCATCCATGTTGTTGTAAATGTCAGGATCTCTTTTTTTAAAAAACTGAATAATGTTCATGTATATATGGTGCATCACTATTCCTTTCTCCCCTAATCTATCAGTG
Source organism: Canis lupus dingo (assembly GCF_003254725.2). Taxonomy (NCBI): domain Eukaryota; kingdom Metazoa; phylum Chordata; class Mammalia; order Carnivora; family Canidae; genus Canis; species Canis lupus. The sequence continues at coordinate 4,703,425 of NC_064260.1, forward strand.
GACATTTAGGTTGTCTCCATATCCTGGTTATTATGAATAATGCTGCAATGAACAGGGGAACACAGATATCTCTTCAAAGTACTGATTTCATTTCCTTTGGAAATGCACCCAAAAGTGAGATTGCTGCATTTTATGGCAGTGTTATTTTTAATTTTTTGAGGAGCCTATGTAATGTTTTCTGTAGTGGTTTTACTGGTTAGCATGCCCACCAACAACATGTAAGGTCCGCTTTCCTCTTCATCTTCACCAACACTTGTTATTTCTTATTTACATATTTTTTATAGTAGCTATCCTATTAGATCTGAGGTGATATTGAGGTTTTTATTTGCATTGAAATTAATCTTTGGAGCTTAGAACAAATCCAAGGTATTTAAGGCAATTCATCTCCACGTACAATTCCACCTGTTTCTATGCTCTCTGCACAGGCTCCCATAAGTATGTCATTGGCATAGACAGGAAAGGACACTGAAAACTTTGTTCAAGGACTTGACCATGTGTCCTTAATGTTAAATATTTTTTTCTGAAGTTTTACAGGATGCATGGTAGGGTGTGGTGACAGTATTTCTCCAGATATTATAAATAATCATATTTGGAACCTTGTGATGTTAAAACAACATTTCCACATGAAATATAATGATTTATATCTTACAACATACCCAACCAAGATAGGCATATGATTTTTCCTTCACTGGTTTTGTAAAGTGTCTTTAGGAAAATCTGGCCTTTAATTAATCTCTCAAAACTGTATAAATAGAATGTGGTTCTTTTTGCCTTACTCACTGAGGAGTCGAAATATAATTCTACTTAATTATAGAAACTTTCTTTAGTCTTGACGTTAAATATAATTATCCCACAATCTCCTCTTTGCTTCTTGACTCTTGCCATTTTATTCTTGAGTTTATTGTTTTTAATTATATTACATAGTTTACAGATCTCAAATCATCTTGGTTCAGTTGGGAAATCTGTATAATAGGTTTTTAAATTTTATCTTTCTATTTTCTGAGCAATATTAAGATGACTAACATAGCAAATTACATCTACTAAGCATTAAAAAGTACTTTTTTATTATTTGGGAAGTTAGAATATGCCCTATGACTGAATATCACTTTAAACATTATACAGATTTCAAACAATGCATAAGTATTAAAACTTTAACAATAAAAAAATATCTGGAGTTCTGGATATGCACGATAGGCAGAATTTGAATTGCCAACCATCTTTTTTTTTTAATTCTTTATATAAACCCTGACTTTCCTTCTACCCTGATTCCCTTCACTGATTTATCTATGATGGGTATAAATGTATGTGTGCACACCACATACAGACACATCAATACACACTGACTCATTTACATGTATAAAGTGATGTGTCTCACTTATTCAAAGTAGTCTTGTAACCTGAACAGAGTACTTGAAAGGATAAGGAGATTATAAGAGATGTAAATATAAAAGTCCGTGTTACATTCTGAAGTTCAGTTCCTTGAAGCAGGTCTATAAGAAACAAAGACACACAAGCATGTGTACCATATTGTGTTCAGTGAGGCACAACACCTTCAAAGTCTGACTGTGCTGTTCACTTTAAGTGAGTTAGCTTCCAGAATCCTATTTTTCTCATTTGTAATACTTGGAACACAGGATCATTGTGACAACTCGATTTTTCAGCCTATGTTTTCAGGAATATCTAGAGGAGGCCTTCCTCATGTCAGGAGCTGAAGTAATGTTATTTCCTTATTGTATTTTTTTAGCCCTTTTTTTAGCGTGTTTTGTGCGGGTGCACGCATGTGTTGTTCATTGTGTGTTTGTACCATATTATGACATGGACCTTTTTTCCTTGAAAATCAAACTTTTTCTATGATTTAGTAATGGAAAGACAAGTTACATATAAGTGAGTGGTTGAGTTTCCACCTCAAATGAGGAGAAGCCTTTCTAAACGGCGTCTTGTGGCAAGACAGAAGAGTGCATACATTTTGCCAACAGGGGGTAAGGCATCATCCAGATATGTCCTGAGGAAATTCTGTTATAAACGAGGTACCTGGGCATTCTATGGAGAGTAACCTGGCCAAGACACTGTGGGGATGCCTGGAAGCCTCATGGGAGCAATGTGTCTGCCAACCAGACAATCATGACATGGTTCTGAACCTCACACTATTTGCACCTAAACACTTACTGATTATATTTTAATTACTCTGAGTAGGAACAATACCTTCTACACAAATGTTTACCTGCCAGTCAATGTTCACTCCCAGGAATCCCCAGGATGTTACACCAAACAGGTCCTCCATGTCCAGAGGGTCATGAAGAGAGAGCACCCATCATACTGTGGAGTTTAATTAAACATGGGGAAAAAATGTCTTAAGCTAAGATAGTGAAGAGAAGACAGTAGAATTTAACCAGCCAAATAGATATCAGCCATCCATAAGATTAATATTAATAACAACCGTGTTACTAGCACTTGTACCTTGCAAGAAGTAACCACAATCATACTTATTTCCCCACTATTAGAAATGTATGTTAGAAATTAGAAATGTATGTTTGAGCCTTTGAGATATTTTAAATCGTTTCATTTATCTTTTATTATGCAAATTATAAAAACATGAATTATATATTATCACATATATGATACAAGTTTCTTCTATTTCCTTTTGCTCTATGGACTTGTCATTATGCTTGCATGCATCCTTCTGTTGCTTCTATTAAAGATGGATATAAATAAATATATATATATTCCACATTCTTAGTTGCTATGGCTTTGCTTCTCTGCTTACATGATAATTTACAATAAAAATTCTGCTATCTCAGCAGGAAGATTCTGTTTTGATGGCTCTTGGGGACTTAACAGATTTCAAATTATTTATCCTATAACTTCTTCAGAAGATATTATTTCCTTTAATTTTGTTTATAAACTCACATGTACCTATATCTATTTTAAGATGTATCTGTCACTGAGAAGTTTTTGACTCAATTTAAATAGTTTCATTTTAATTTTAAACTTGTCTACAACTCCCACTGTTAAACTATTTTATAACTATCCACTGCTTGTCGCCTAATATGAGCTGTTTCCAGGAGAGAGTAAACAACCATTACCGTCTCATCTGGTTCAATTTTCTATTCTTGTCAGTTACCTTTTCTTGGCTAGCCATGGAAACTCATACACATTGAAGCTGGTTCATTTGTATTCCTGTTTTCAAAAATCAAATAAAGTCATCCATAAATTAATTTTATGAGCAATTAAGTTCTTCCAAGTCAATACTTTCTAAATTGATTTCTCTTTTACAATCAAGACACAGTTTAGCTCTGTTTTATAACATTAGGCACAACTCTAAGATACTTTGCTATTTTCTTTTCACTTTCTCCTTTTGTTCTTTCTTTTTTTTTTAAATAAAAATAAAATTGGTCAGAGAGTGAGGACTTCAGTACTGTTTGTGGAGATATGGCTGATGTCTTAAGGATGTGAGTAAATGTAATTTGGAAATAAAAATTTGGCCTCTCCATAGGTCTCCTTATGGTCATTTAGAAGAAACGTAACACAGAGGACAGACAATTTTGATTCTAAGAGCTTTCAAAACAATGCTAGGGAAAAAAAGGAGGGAAAATGGATAGGCTCCATCAGATTGTATGTCTGTTCTCAGGAAAAATAAACAGGGCTGACCCAGGGAGAAGTAGAAAGTCAAGTATTCTTTCAAATGGTTACTATGGAGATAAAAATAAAGCAAGATGATGCAGGGGTTTAGCAATAAGTGTCTGCTATATAGCAAGCATCTAACGGTTAATAAATATTATGTTTATGACTATGAATATCATGACTACATGCATCAAGATTTGTAACTGCAGTAGCCTTTTCTTTAGTTTTATTTCCATTCTTGTTCTATTTTACACCTGCCTCTTATTTCTCCTCTTTTCAGGAAATTAGTCGAGATTACTGAAACCATGTGCCCCAACCCCATGGTGGCATGGGTCAGTGGGGTGGAAGAGAAGATGCGTGAACATACAAGGAATAGCTCAGCTGTTAGGATTCTGTGTTACAATACAGAATCTCCTGTGGTTGATGACTAAAATCAGGTAAATATACAGAGCCAAGACCACAGTATGTCAGAAGCTTTAGATCAATTTGTTGAAGAAAAGAAGGTGGAATTCACTGTTAAAATAGAGTCTCAATGACATATAATGAAGCTGATAAAGGGATAAATCAGATACATGAAAACAAACAAATGAACAGCACTTAAGGAGGAGTCCACAAGTGTCATTGAAGAGAAAGCATGAATAATGTGAGAAAGAGCTTCTGAAAGCCAGCAACGAAGGAATGAAGGTAATGAGAAAGGAGACCCATTTGCTCCTTGGAAATTGCTATTATGTGCACACTAAGGCATGATATTTGGCATGGATCAGAGAGCACCCCATTTTTCTTAGGCCCTTTATCCTGGATGGGACAAGGTGAGCTACTCCCTGGGTTCATCCTCTAGAACTGCACTATGCAACTCAGCCGACATTGGTCACATGTGACTCGTGAACATTTGAAATGCCAGAAGTACAAATAAGGATGTGTGGTGATTATGGGACACACACATTAGTTTGAAGACTTAGCACACAAAAAGAATGTAAAACATCCCATAAACAATTTTTAAAATTATTTACATGTTGACATGATAATATTTTAGATATTTTTTTAAAGATTTTATTTATTTATTCATGAGAGAGACACACACACAGAGAGAGAGAGAGAGAGAGAAAGAGAGAGAGACAGAGAGAGGCAGAGACACAGGCAGAGGGAGAAGCAGGCTCCATGCAGGGAACCTGACGTGGGACTTGATCTTGGGTCTCCAGGATCACGTCCTGGGCTGAAGGTCCTGGGCTGATCATGTGGGACTTGATCTTGGGTCTCCAGGATCATGTCCTGGGCTAAACCACCAAGCCACCCAGGCTGCCTATATTTTTGATATTTTGTGCTATAACACATACTATTTTATTTAAATTCAATTTTCCAAGATATTGTGTAACCCCTAGTGTTCATCACATCATGTGTCCTCCCCAATGCCTGTCACTCATACATATACTATTAAAATTGATTCCACCACTTTCTCTTCACCATCTTAAATGTGCTACTAAAAAAATAAATAACATTATATCTATGGCTAGCATTATATTTCGGTTGTGTAGAACAGCTCTAGAGATCTTATTATACTCTGGGATGTTCTGAGACAACAAATGTCCTCATTCAGACTTTGTAATACTCAAAGCACTGCTATGACCGTGGTACTATTATTTTCACTTTGCATCTGACAAAACTCATCCTACCAGAAGTTGAGTAACTTGCCTCACTCAAAGTCCCAATTAAGGCACTGGTGCTAGAATTCAAACAAAGTTCTATGCTGATCTCTGGGCTGTGAGTCTCTGCAAGTTCTCACTTCACCTAGTTCAATAATGAATAAGCTGAGACTTCTCAAAAGGATTATGAAAGGACTTGATAGGTCTCCAATTCCATATGAGCTTTTATTTGGATTTCAGACTACCTCCTGATACTAAATTTGTTTAGGATGTGCTATTGAATGGGAGGACGAAGAATCTCTGGTCTTAGAGGACAACATTATACACATACCATCAAACTAAATGTTCAGCCAGAATCAGTCAATGTGAGACTTAATACTTAGCTTGTTTTCAATAATCATTCAGTGTGAATAATCATACATGAATCATGATTGCTACAGTCCTTCAGCAACCATTAAGTGATCCATTTATGTAGTAAAGAAACAAATATGATTAAGAAATAGTTTTGTTCTCTCAAGGAATATGTTGTGAAAGAGAGAGAGTTGCAAGAAATGACTGTGATGGATTTTAGTCAACATCATATGATATATACCAAATTGAAAAGTGGCAAAAAGTTTAAAGTATTAACATTATTTGAGAAGGATAGAAAATGCTTCATGGAAGAGTATTTTCCTAGCTCTTGAAGGAAGAGTTAGTCCTTGTAACAAGACAGGGAAATGTGAAGCAGCAAATTGTGTCAGAAACCTCAAGTCTTGACGATATATTTTCTCCTTGGAGGGGTTGAGAGAGTGGAATGTGTACAATCTCAACTGAGGAGGGGGCAGATGATGACACCACAGGTGAGTGAATTACTGAGCATCTTAGGCTCTCTGATCATCCTGGTATCTTGGTTGTGGGCTTCTCTTTGTTCACACTAAGCAGCAAAATCATATCAGCAAAAAAAAGCAGATGGATGGTCAACCCCGCAGTGTAATTTTATACCATGAAAGCAAGATAAAGATCCAAAGGCCAGGGGGTTACTCTGTTCAGCAAAAACAAACAAATAAACCAAAAATGATTATATTGACATTCCAAGGAGTTAAAATTTGAAAAAGAGCAGAGCTTGGAATGAATTGAAGAAATACATAATGGGTGTGGTCAAGGATGCAAGAATCTGTGTGTACTAACTGCACAGCAGAATTGAATAAATGTAGGGGAGGGAGGAGTGTGTAGATGGGTTTAAAAATTGACTGTTAAAATTAACATTTTATTGGCTTTTAATTTTTATTCCAAAGCATCCATAAAATGGCATTGCATCAGTAGTAAAATACTTAGAATTCAAAAGTTTACAATGGTAATATTTTACTGTGGTTTGTCTGGGGAAAAAAATAAATATACAATCAATAGTGATCCAGCCTTGTGATATATTTTTACAGAGTATAAAATAACAATATATTATTAGTTGATGAGGATAAAATATCAAAGGTCATACATATTCTTAAAGATGCTGTTCAAATTTAATATATATATTCTAAGAAAATATCCTAAAAGTTTCAGTTTGCTTGATTTTATTTCTCAAACTGTTCATATGTAATCAAGTAATCTAAGCCTTAAAAAAAGGAAAAGTGGGACCCCTGGGTAGCTCAGTGGTTGAGCATCTGCCTTTGGCCCAGGGCGTGATCTTGGTCCAGGGATTGGGTCCCACATCGGGCTCCCCACAGGGAGCTTCTCCCTCTGCCTGTGTCTCTGCCTCTCTCAATTTGTGTCTCTCATGAGTAAATTAATAGAATCTTTAAAAAAAAAAAAAAAGAAAGGAAAAGTGAATTACTTGCCTTTTAAAAATTAGTATAAAGTCAGTACAGAAATGTTTCTGCAAATGCAAGGGAAATCTGTATTGTTGGGGAATGGACCACAGTGGTCCCTCTTTCCCAACCCCTGTAGAGAAGGACCTAGAGTTTTCTGCAGCCAATCCCTGAGGATGACTTCTTCCAAACCAGAAGCACAGCAACACCCAGGCCCAGACCCAATTTGTAGAATAAAGTGTTTCAAATGGAATCTGGGGCCGGACAGCACTGCTGCTGCTTTGGATCCCATCTGGCCTCTTCCCGTCATCTCTCCAAACCTGGCCCTGCTCCAACTGCCCATCTGGAGAAGAACTGAAGTTTACACAGGCATCTTGGTGCCTGTACCTCTTCACATACCTCTCCCTCAACATCTTACATGGTCTGTTAGAAAATATGTACAATTATATAAATTCTACCTATGTAGAATAGTGAGAAATTAGAGATTAAGCCAGTGCAGTTCTGCTAAGAGGACTTTGGGCTGAAGTGCCAACGAGTAAGGCATCCTGGAGTAGCTGGGAGCCACTTGCCCTACCTGGAGTTTTGATTCCATTTATGAATCCAGCCACTGTGATGAAGTCTTGATATTTTCCAATTCATCTTAGCCAACTATTAACAAAAGGGCATCATTTCAGAAAAAGGAGGAAAAAAATATAATTCAGCATGCTGGATAGAAAGGCATAGAGTTGGGGGAGGCCGAACACAAGCCCAGATGGAAACCAGGAAAAATTCAGGCCTGTGGGAGGAGTCTCACACACAACCTCCAGAAAAGTTTGAGCAATGATTGTAGTGTTATGGTCAGTGCCTATAATTTAACAGATTTTAATCTATTTTTCACTTATTGAATTTACTTATTTAAATAAAGCTACTGATTCTACAAAACATATTCTTTTAGATTTGCTGACCTTTTTCCTATAATTGACAAAATGTGATATTTCAAAATCAAAATAGATACATATCTCTCCATCTATATGAATATGAGTGATGATATAAAGATGAATTTGTGAGTTTCTAAAATGTATTAGGTAATATAAATTGAACAACATTATTAAGTCCTATATTCGCACATTTTGTTTGTTGATATAGTAACAAGCTATGCTTTAAACTGAGTAAAACTTATTTTTGAGATCTATGTTCATGGAATGGGGAAGAAAATATTTTTCAAGAGCCATTTAAATTTTAAACACAACGAACTTTGCAGAGAGAAACCAGATTATTCTCACTGTCCCTAAAATAAAATCTCCTTATTTCATAATAGTATTGAATTTTATGAAACGGGATAAAATGGGAGTCGTTACAGTAAGCATTTTGACAAATCAATTGGTATTTCAAGTAAAATCAGTTTAAAGTTGCATCAATAGCCACATTTTGTTAAGCACTTACTGTAATGCTAGCTGCAGTGCTAGATGTTTTAAATGCATTATGTCATTTATCATGCCAGTCACATAAAAGAGTTAATATTATCCCCATTATAGAGATGAAGAAACAAGTTTTAAGATATTAAATAACTTGTATGACATCATTCCTGGGACTGGTATTGCTAGAAACCCAGCCAAGGTATTCCGACTCCAAAGCTCTTACTAGGAACCTCCAAGTTATTGTTCACCCCACCCTTCCTATTAAGAGGCAAGAGAAGGGAACTCTTGAGTAATGTATGCATATGCGTCAAATTAAGTAATGGATATATTTTTGCATTGATGTCTCTTGGTGGAATTTTTAGTCCATTAAACCTTTGTAACAAAGATTTGAATCATAAAATGTTATGAATGCTTATAAAGACATCCACACTCACTGCCTCAGATACGTGCATACGGGAGCGTGCATACATGACACTTCTTCCTATATGAGCTCGGATGATGATAAATTTACTGCTCACCAGAGGTCAGTTTGGCTTCATGAGAAGTGAGAAGCCTTTTTTTTTTTTCTAATTATAAATATAATAGCATTTCCCAGAGCAATCCTTTCCAAGTGTTTTTCATATGCTTTATAGTGGTTGACCAAAAAGTACCTTTTTTGGTTTGTACTTTTCATATCAGATCTTTCTTTTGCTAGTTTTGAAGGATGGAATCCATATTGCTAGCCAGTTATCCATGCGTATGAGGAAATGCTCTCCTCGGGGAAACAGGATTTACAACTTCCTATTTTCTTTCCTTCTTTCCTTTCTTCCTTCTTCCTTTCCTCCTTCCCTCCCTCCCTTCTTTCTTCTTCTCTTTCTCCTTCTCTTTGTCTCTTTGTCTCTTTCTTTCTTTTTGTCCTTTTTTCCCCTCTATCTTTCCTTTGACCTTCTGCAGAGGACTACCCCTAAATAACTGATTCTAGTGAAATCTTATTCTTGTAGGTTTTCATGTTGCGACAGTATAAATCTATACTCTTTTTTCACATAGTTCCTTTCAAATCTTTTCTTCTTTGGACAAATAATAATGTTAATGATAAAATATAAAAAGACAGTTTTTATTTCACCATTTCAGCGGTCCTTGCAAGCATAACATGAATCATCAAATATTAAAACACAATTGCCTTCCTGCCACCTAGCTCCCTTAGCTGGTCTTCCTGTGTCATTAAACTTACTCCAGGGGTTCCAGGCTCTACTGTTTCTTCCGGTTATTATAACAATTATGACTGGTATTGTTCATTAGAACCTTAGAGTTTACAAGTTCAGTATGTGTGTCTTTTTTTCCCCATAAAGTTGTGTTTTTCATACCAACAAATACCAGAGGATAGAAGTATAAAGAGAGAGGGTGGAAAAAAAACACACTTGTTTCTCAACCCTTCTATATTTGTGAACCCCAATATCACAATCTACTGGGGCAGCACCTCAGAGAACCCTGGATAATAAAGCTGCAGCAACATCAATGCTGTTTCTTTGTATAATAATTTTTATAGTTTCAGGTAAAAGAAATCAAGTAGAATAGAAATTTTAGAATGTACAAAGAATATGGTGACTGAGGGAGGGGTGGGGAAGAGTAATTCTTATCCTATCTACCAAAGTGTTCATTCTAATTGTTCATGCTGTATCATCCGAGGAATATACAAATAAAATTGTAAAATGATGACTTTTGTATGGATTTTTTTCTATCAGTTATGTTATTATAGAAACTTTAAAAGGAGAGAAATCAAGAGGCAATTCAGTTAAAGACTCATTAAAAATCACCCCTTAGAGATAAATATAATCCATATTTGTATGTGGATGTGTAGTCTTTTCTCTGTGAATAAGTATATATTTGAGAACATTGGTTTCTAAGTGTATTTAATATAGAAATATTCAGAAAAACCAAGTAGAATAAAGTAAGTAGATGGATTAGCAATAGCTTTCATCAGATCCCAATGTGGGTGCAAAGTTTGTTTCCAGTTTTGTCTAGTAATTGTCTGCATAGATCAAGGGAACTCTGTCCCTTCCCAGCTGACTTATACTTGAATCTCAGGCCTCACTAGCTGAGAAGAACGCATATTGTTTCCATCTGCCTCGAGGAACACATCAAGGAAAATGAAGTCACTGTTGAGTTGGCAGCATTGATCAAAAGGAGAATATATTATGTTGGAGGGGGAGACGTTGGTGTTAATTAGTAGAAATGAAATATGTTAAGTCAGTCGATTTAGATGAATGGCCATGAGCAATAAGATGAGGTGACAGGACAAAACATGAAAACTCCAACTGTCTGCAGACATTCCTGACCCAGTGTGAGAAAAGCCCAGAAAAATTGGTCTTACAGAGTTGAAACAAAGGTCTCAAATGAGAAACCTATGACATCACACAGTGGTTACTCTAGAAACAGGCTCACTTTATGAAAATGATAACATAAAATATTAATTTTTGTGAACATTGGGACCCCTTCCTCCTAGAAGATCTTGATCAAGGCCACCCCAATAGTCTTCCAAAACTTTTATTCACAGAAAAAAATGTTGGATTCATGGTGGGGACGTCATATAAATGGATCCATTTGTGTCAAGGTACTCCTCTTTCAAACCAAGGAATATTTCAAAAACTGAAGACTGTAAGGGTATTTTAAATTCCCTTATTTGCATAAACAAGATAGCAGCCAAGAGACTCCTCCCAGAATCTTGTTAATCTCTTTCAAAAAAAAATGGCAATTTCAAGAAGGCAGAGAAGCTGAGGTGGAATTTTAGAGGTCAACCAGTAGCTTTTCATTACAGAAATTTGTTTAAAGCATCTTTTAAAATAACATAAATCCCAGGGCACCTGGCTGGCTCAGTGATTGAGCGTCTGCCTTTGACACAGGTCCTGATCCTGGGGGTCCTGGGTTGGAGTCCTGCATTGGGCTCCCCACAGAGAGCTTGCTTCTCCTTCTCCTATGTCTCTGCCTCTGTCTTTCTGTGTCTGTCATGAATAAATAAATAGAATCTTAAAAAAAATAAACATAAATCCCCTCTTTGGGGGAACTTCATTGTCAAGAAGAAGGAAAAAGTACTCCACCTCCATAAGTAAACTTTATCACAAACTTGGTCATTTCCTGTTTGTTCTTTTAAAAATCCATTTGTCTTTTCTCAAGAAATCTATTTCCTCCATGCACAGAAGCCTGTTCTGACCCCCCCCCCCCCTTCTGTACCATCTTAGGTATAGAAACCTTAAACTTTCCCCTTTCGTGAGCTAGCTCCTTCTTTGTGGGCTGCCATATACCTGAGCATGAACCTGTTTTCTTTCCTGCTAACCTATCTTTACTCAGTATAATTTGCAGGCATCTACCATCAGTCTTCCAGAACACAACAAGGAGCTTTCTGTCATTCCAGCAAATAACCTTCAGATGGTGTGATGGTTTTGTGTGTCAACTACACTGGGCTAAAAGATGACCGGATAGTCAATTAAACTTTATTTCTAGGTGTGCCTGTGAGGATGCTTCTGGAAGAGATTAGCATTTGAATTGGTGAACTGATTGAAGAAGATCCTTCACCAAGGTTAAGTCACCAGCATTCATGTCACAAACCTCAAACGTCCATCAGTTACTTTTATTAAAGACTTTCTTTCATTCTGCCACCATCATTCCCCCATTTATGAAAATGGCACCCATTGTTCTTTCACAAAACCTAGAAGATATTCCTTACTCCTTATTCATAGCCCACATGTAATCCATCACCAATTCCTGTTGATTTATTGTCATCACTTTATCTCCTTACTGGCCTTCTTATCTCCACCCTAGATTACCCTAGATTACAAACATCAACCAGAGTGCTAATTTATAATGAGATCATATCACTGTCCTGATTAAAACCATTCATATACAGATGTGACCTTTCATGCCAGACTCAGGTTTGCATGTGGAAGACCTTAAATATTTGGTCTGGCTGATGTGCCCCTTTTCGGTGTAATATTTTGAGGAACAAATTTTTGGTTTCTTTAAGCTTCTTTATTCTTTGTTTTCTATTGTATTAATTTCTATTCTCATATCTAATATTTCCATCCTTCTATATTTTTTGCATATGTTTTATTGTCCATGTCTGTCCTTTTAGTATTTGCTCATTTCTAATATCTGAGTTTAAACATAAAAATTACCTTCTAAGTTACATTAGCTGCACTGCATAAGTTTAATTAAAAATTTCTTTCATTTTCAGTCATGTCCCTGTAGTTATCATAGGTATTTCTTTTTTAGACACAAGTTATTTGAATCTATTTTTTTAATCATTTCCTCTTGATCTCTTATTCATTTTTTTGTTATTAATATATTGATTTATAATTTTAAGGCATAATGTTAAAAATTTTTTGCATGTTATTGCTTGTTTATTGTAAGTTATTCCCTAGCCAAGTGCGTATCAATTTTACAACTATTTCAATATGCTTTTCACATTTACATCTTCAGTCCCTCTGGAAATTCTACTTACTCAGTGTCATGTGATGAAGATACCTGATATAATGTTTTATATTGACAACCATTTGCCTCTGCATTATTCATAAACTTCTATTCATGGAAGATACCATGTTTTCCCTGTAGACTTTTAACAACACCTCATCTCATATATACATGTTCTGAATATTCACAATCCTTTTTGTGGGATCTATCCAGCTTCTCTATTTTTCCAGTTCTTCATAGACACTATATTGTCTTAAGCATTATTGCTTTAAAATGTGCTAATATATAGTAGGGAATGTCTCCTTAATTGGTTCTTTTTCAAAACTTTTAAAATGTTCTTTGTTTATATACATGTATATATGTGTTCATCTATGTGTGTGTATGTATCTATACATATACATTACTATTTTATTTTTTAAAGATTTTATTTATTTATTTAAGAGAGAATGAGAGAGAGAGAGGTAGGAAGAGACATCACAAGCAGGGGAAGGAGCAGAGGAAGAGAGAAGCAGACTCACCACTGAACACAATGTGGAACTAGATCCCAGGATCCTGAGATCATGACCTGAGTGGAAGACAGATGCTTAACCGACTGAGCCACCTAGGCACCCCTATGCATTACTATTTTAAATTTTAAATTGTATCTTAGCATTTTAAAATTTTTATTGAAAGTGAAATTCACAAGGTATAAAATTAAAGATTTTAAAGTGAACCATTCATTAATGTGGCATTTACTGTATTCAGTGTTGTGCAACCACCACCTCTGTCTAGCTCCAAAATATTTTCACCACTCCAAGAGTAAGCCCTATATGTTCCCTATTATCCCTTCCCTCTGAATCTGGGAAATCACCAATAAGTATTCTGTCTTTATAGATTTACCTATTATGACTATTTCATATAGATGGAATCATAAAATAAGTGATATTTTGAGTCAGGATTCTTTCATTTAGCATAAAGTTTTCAAGGTTCATCTATGCTATAGTATTTATTATGTATTCCATTCCTTTTCATGGCTGAATAATATTCCATTGCATGTTAGTTTATCCACTAGTCTTATTGAGGGACATTTGGTCTATTTTCACCTTTTGGCTGTTGTAAATAGTGCTGTTTTGAACATGTGTGCACGTTTTTTGTTTTGAGTACCAGTTTTCAGTTAATCGGGGAATATATGTGGCTGAAGAATTTCTGGGTCATATGGGAATTTTATGTTTAACTTTTTGAAAAGTAGTCAAATTGTTTCTGACCGTAGCTGAGCCATTTTATATTCAATGTTCATAAAAATGTACCTAAGATCCAAATTCTTCACATCTTTATCACCACTTACAATTTTACATTTTTAAAATTATAGTTATCCTAATGGGTTTGAAATGAAACATCATTCTGGTTTTGATATCCATTTCCCTAATGCTAATGATGTCAAACTTCTTTTCATGTGCTTCTTGATCATTTGTGTATCTTTTTTGGAGAAATGTCTATTAAAGTTGTTTGCCTATTTTTTAAAATTAAATTATTTGCCTTTTTGTTGTTCAGCTATACAAGTTCCTTTTATATTCTTTTTTTTCCTTTTATATTCTTTATATTAAAACTTTATTAGTTACTTTATATAATTTAAATCTCTGTAAATTAATTGATATTGTTCTATGGCCTAATATGTGGTCTTTCCCAGAGAACATTCCATGTGCACTTGAGAAGTATGTTTATTCTGCTGCTGTTGGGTGGAATGTTCCATATACCGTATGTAAAGTCTATTTTTTCCTCTGCTCCTCAGATGGAATAATCTCAATTGTCCAGTTTTCAATTTTACTTATCTTTCTTCTGTCTTGCCACATCCTTATCTCTTTATTGATATCGTGTTCAGACATAACTTTACTGGTTTATTTTCATTCTTTGCCCTTAGTTTCCTTAATTCCCTGAATATATTAAGATAACTGATTTAAAGATTTTGTCTAATAATTCTAATATTTGGTTCTCTGCAGGGACAAGTCTGTCAATTTTGTTTTACCTTGAGTTGGCCATACTTTACTATTTCTTGTTTGACTTGTATTTCTGTTGTTTTTGTTGTTGTATTTGAATATTATAATGTAATAAATCTGAAAATCAGAGTCTCTATTTCCTAGGATTTCCATTGTGATCTTGAAGTCTGCAGTTATCTATTTAAGAATTTTTTTAATCTTCTTTTTTTTTTCCTTCAAAACTTTATTCCCTCTATATCCTCATAGGTGGTTCCTGCAATGTTTCATCATCTCAGTGGTCAGCCAGTGACCTGAGACAGATTTTCTTATCTAGAGGTAGAAGAAGAAAAAGAAAATATTACTGCCCTGAGCTTTGCAGCTTGCTCTGGCACTGTAGTTGGGACACTGCTTCAATATTAAGCTGCCAATTTTTTTTTCTTTTGCCTTTACCTCCTATTTGTACAGAGTCCACAAAGTTCCCAGCGATGCCAGTCTAATGGGGTTTTTTTTAGATATTTTTTAAACAGGTACTTAATCCTCAGTATATGAATTGTACTTTCTCTTCTGAGCTCTTATTTCATAAGAGACTTCTCCTTCTGCTTTCTTCTGCTCAGGCTTGGGTCTGCATACTATTTGCTCCATCTGCCATACCTTAGCTTAAATAGCAACAGAAAATGTACCCCTTTAATTCTTCTGACAGATACCACCAATGCTCAGAAAACTGCTCTAGCCAAGGTAGAGAGGGAGAGGCAGCAAAACAAAACTTAGACTCTGTGCCAGTCAAAGCATCCATATGAGTGGCCTAACACCAGCAATCTGTTCCAAAAACTCAAGCTACCACCCCATGGTTGCTTCCACTAAATTGGGCAATAGGACACAGTAGGCAGGTGAACGAATGTGCCAGAAAACTCTCTTGCCAAAAATCAACTACCCTTTTATCTAACAATTAGTTCCCTGGTGATTTTTTTTTCTATTTATAGTTATGTACTATGAGATATTATTCGGTGAGATGTTTTCACATATACAGCTATGGGATCCTATACATGTAGCTGGTCTTTGGATTTTCTCCAGCTTTACCATTGCCAGGTCCTAAGTTTTATATAAATTGCCTAACTTCTAAATTTTCTCTCCAGGTGGGAAATATGAATTCAGATTTCACACCAATTTAATGTATGAGACTGGAGTTTGGATTTTCCATTTAAAACTTTATTGCTTTTTAACTTGGGAGTATGGAGACTCTTTGCTGTGTTTTTGAATCTACAGGCAGACCTTTTTCTAGATTCCTTTAATGGTTCTATCTTTTATGCAGACATCTCAGTTCTAACTTCAAGCCACATACTTTCTTTCATGGGTATTTAAAGCCATTACTCTGTATGATATAGTCCACTCCTTCCTTTGTAGCTCTAAATTATCTCTTTGTTTCTGATACTAGAAATGTTCTGTTCTTTTTTATAAGCTCCAAAGTTCATTTTAAGTTTCTTAGAGTTGCACAGCATTTCAAAGATTGGTACAGCAACAGTTCTACATAACCTTGTCCCACTTTGCCTGAACTTAAAATTTCTTCATTGATTCTTCAACTCACTTTAATCTGCATCCATCCATATCACTTCACTGGAACTGCCACAGTCATCTGTGACCTGCAAATTGTCAAGTTCAATATCTTTTATACTTTCATTTCACTTGATCACTAGGCAGTAGCTGGTGCAATGAATCATTTTCTTCTTCTTGAACACATTCGTATATATCTTCTGTGCCTGTAACTCCTATTTTTCTTCTACTTTCTTCAGCTTCACCTTTAATAATCCGTTATTAAAATTGGTTTTAGCTTATTATTAAATTCTCTTTATTGCTCACCCTGCAATATATTCTGAAATATTCTTAAGTATTCCAATAGCTTCAATCAACATATATATGCACGTAATATTTTTATTTCACTAGCAAGAATGTCTACATGACATTTATACTAAATGCCATAAGGAATTAAGAGCCAAATATTGTCAAATCTGAACACTTCTTTACCTTTCCTAAAACTATTATTTTGCATTATTCATTTTAGTAAATATCAAATTTATCTACTCAGATGCTCAATTAGGATCCTAGGAAGTATCATTTATACTTCTCATTGCTTCATCCTTTCACTCTATGTTAAGCATAGGAAATCTTATCTTTTCTACAATCAATAATATATCTTGTTTTTATAAAAATTTTTCCAACTTTATTGTCACCATACATATGGAATGCACCATCCTTTCTCACTGAAGTAGTACAATAACTTCTTAATTGGTCTTCATGACTTCACTCTTTCCTAAGTCATGAAATTTCTCCTGGTATGAATCAAGAATGTTTTCCTAAAATGAAAACAGAATCCTGCCACTTGTCTGATAAACTTCAATAGTGACTACCAATCATGTATAATAAAAGAGGAAACATAAAATGTTACAAAAGAGAGAGAAAAGCACAAACACAAAAATAACAAAATGGTTGGATTAAATCTAATCTATATCAATAATTACATTAATGTAGAAGATCTAAACACACCAAATAAAGACAAAAAATGGTAAAAGTAATTTTAAAAATTAACCAACTATAGTTTGTCTATATGAAACTTACTTTTACTCTAACAAATAATCCTGAAGCTGTGAGGTACAGATTATTAAAAAGTGTGCATTAACTACTTTCTCCTGCCACACTCAAAATTTAACTAAACACAAAAAGTTAAAACTATAAAGCTTCTATAAGATAACGTGGAGGAGATCATCACATTTTAACAAATCAGAAAATTTCTTAAAGACAAAAAGTACTTAAAAAATGATAAATTTAATCCAATTTTTAAAAATTTAATTAAAAGACATTGAAAAATTAAATGCAAGCTTACATACTCAGAGTGTATAGTACACACACACACACACACACACCTACGCACACAGAGAGAGGTATTTAAATTACATAGACATATATTTGATTAAAGAACTTTTGTACACAATACAAACTCTTACAACCCAATAATAAGTCAAGGAATCTATTTAAAATGGGCAAGTAACTTAACACACATGTCACAAAGAAAGTTATGAATGATCAATAAACACATGAGAAGATCCTCAACATCATGGCTCAATAAGAAAACAGAAATTAATATCAGAAGGTTATACTACCACAGTCCCACTAAGATACTACCACATTCCCAGAACCCTACAAATTACTAGAATTCCAAATGTTGAGAATGTGGAGCCAATTGAAACTCTCATGCATTGTTGGTGGGTCCATAAAATTAAATGACCAATTTGTAGAAATGTTTGAGTTTCTCATATTGTTAAGTATGGGCTAATCATATGGCTCAGTAATTCTTTTTCTAACTACTGTATACCTAGATATTTAGAGAAATGAAATCATATCTCCATACAAAGATTTGTAAACCGATGTTTGTAGAAGTTTTATTTGTAATGGTCATAATACCTGAACACTACAAACACCCAAAATATTAATCGAGAAGAAATAGAAACACAAATTGTGGTATGTTCATACAATGGAATATAGTTTAACAAGGAGAAGCAGGCTCTCGGCGGGGAGCCCGATGCGGGACTCAACCCAAGGACCCCTGGTCACAACCTGAGCCAAAGGCAGACACTCAATCACCAAGCCACCCATGCATCCTGTTTTTTTAAATTTTTTATTTAAATTACTATTAGTTAACGTACAGTGTAACATTAGTTTCAAGTATACATTTAGTGATTCAACACTTCCATAAAGCACAAGGTGCTCATTACAAGTGCACCCCTTAATTCTTATCACCCATTTCACCCATTACCCCACCCACCTCCTTGCTGGTAACCATCAGTTTGTTCTCTGTAGTTAAGAGTCTGTCTTTTGGTTTACCTCTCTACATTTTTTGTCCCTATGTTTGTTTTGTTTCTAAATTCCACATATGAGTGAAATTTATGGTATTTTCTTTCTTTGACTTGTTTAACTTAGCATAATACTCCTCTAGTTCCACTCATGTCATTGCAAATGGCAAGAACTCATTCTTTTTATGTTTAATATTCCATTCCTTTATATATCTATACATATATACATGTATATATGTATAATATACCTCTTCTTTATCCATTCATCAGCTGATGGATATTTGGGCTGTTTCCATAGTTTGGCTATTATAGATAATGCTGCTAACATAGATTAATCTTAAAGACCATTGTGGTTTTGGGAAAAGCTAGACAGGAAAAAATGTATACTCTATGATTTCAGTTAAATGAAGCTCAATAAATGAAAAAAAAAATCAATCCATGGTGTTAGAAATCAAAACAGTGGCAAGGAAGATTCACTGGAAAAGGACATGAGCAAATGTTCTTGATGGTGGAAATAGTCTATATTTTTACTATTGTACAATGGGTACATGAGTGTACATATTTATCAAAGCTCATCAAATTGTGTATTTAAAACAAATGCATTTCTTTGTATGTAAATTTTAATGGAAGTACATAAATGCTAAGGTGATTTTCTATCATATCTTGAAGTTTGAAAATAGGCAGTACATACTATTTTGTTTACCCCAGAACCCTCTCTCTCCTTAGCATCCTTAACATAGACTTCCACTATAAAGAGTACCTAGTGTTCATTTGATCGCCCTGGAACTTCAATATTCACAGTTCCTTCTGAGTCAACATACAGAGTAAATGGGAAGGTCAAAATGGTGACTTATCAACACAATTTTTCTGGACATTTCATCAGAAACTATGACTTTTATATAATTGGATATTCTTCTCTTCAAGAGTCTAGCAAATATAATTTTTGAAAAGGTGAAAACAATGTCACTCCCAAGAAGATAACAGTTCTATTATTTAGTAAGAAGAGAAAAATAGGTATTGGGAAGTCAATATTAGACTCTGTTGGTTCCCCTCATTGAAGTTTCCAAATTTTCATGCACAGCTTTTTCATATATGTATATAAAATGCAATTTCTCCATCTCTAAAGATGATGACCCTAGAGCCTTATCTAGTTATTGCTTTCTAGTTATTCTTTGAGAAATAGTTCAGAATATCTGGGTAATATAAAAACCTCTTCACTATGTACAGTTGTTGACCCTCACTCATTATTAGCCAATGAATTTATAGTTTATTTGCTCCAAACACATCCAATATAAAATGGTTGAGAATAAACAATATAAACACTGTAATAGCTTCATTTGGAAAATGGAAGAGTGAAAATCCCTCAGCTGTCACTAGCTAATAGCAAGTAACATCCTTTGGGGGAAAAACTGATAGACAATTCCTTCTTTCATACTTTTTGTTTTTAAATTGTGATTAACCTTTATGCAGAATGAACCAGTTGCTGAGGCATACTGTGGACAGCATAGATTATGACCAGGGGTATTGTGAATTTAGCTAAGCTTCTAACTGATTTTCTGGGTCTTCTTCTCTAGTAACATTTATGTTTGCTTTTTTTTTTCTTTCTACCTCTCTCTTGCTCTCTCTGTCTCTGTCATTTCATTCATTTTAATTTCATTCATTTCTTTCTTTCTTTCTTTTTAAGATTTTGACATTCCTTTTGTTCATTAGGGTCCATGAAGTCATTTCCTTTGCACGTGTAGATATGGTGATTATTACACCATATCATGGTGTAATAGGGTAGCATGCCTCCTACATGCTACCCTATCTCTGCTCCTTGGTGGTGATAATAAGAAAAAGATATTGAATTAATTTCTCTTTCAATTCCAAATATATTCTCTGCTTTGCATTTGGTAGGCCCGCTTATTAGTTTCATTCTGAAAGAATGATTAACTAATTAACTAATTGTTGGATTGATCTTTTAAAGCTATGACCCTCATCTTAAAATGGTAATTTTCCTGTAATTCAAGATACTATTTCCTGTAATTCAAGATACTATGTATCAGCTTAAGTTTCTTCTGGATTCAGGTTCATATTAATCAGTATTGAATTGGGTTTGTTTCACTGTTTTTGATATAGGGTTTTGTTTCCTAATTTTACTTGTCAATTATTTACTTTATTTTTGATATTTTGGGTTAGATTTAAAGGAAGGAGGAAAAACTATTTTATTGTGTCAATTTGGAATGGAAGACATGAAAGCATTCTTAGCACTATTTAAACTTTTGGATTGATGGGCTTTCTACCTTGACAGCAGATCACTCTGTGATCTAAGGCATGTCCACAGATTTCTGACAGGTTAAAAATGCCCCAATTGTGCCATGCTTGTGGTAGCAGCAGCATGTCAAGTAGGCCATAGGAAAACTATTCAGAAATATATTCAGTTAAATATTTAAAGCACCTTATTTCTTCAAAAAATCCTGAGTAAAACAAATCCCAGGAGGAGTCTCTCGGCTTACCTATTAAGGCCATTAATAAATATAGATTCCAGGACAAAATTGCCTTGTGGCTACAATAAGAGTTACTGTGGAAGCACAGATTCCCATTGACATCTGGTTGACCTAATTCTCCTAGTTTATAAAAGGGGATAATTGAAGAGAATTTCCAAGAGCTGAATATCTCTTTAGAGTATACCTCATAACTATTTCTCTAAACTTCATCACGCTATTGATTTTCAATTGATTAAAATGATTCATTGGAGAAAATTTTATTATATTGCCATTTATTTAATGTCTTTTTTTCAGAAAAGTGTGTCCTTCCTTATATTAAATGATTCATTTTAATTAACTTATTGGATTCATTTTCCTCCAAAAGTATGGAGAATTTTTGTTTTCTGAGAAGTAAATATTTAACAGGTTTTTAAAATTGGATCAGAGTTTTACCTTTGTATTTCTATGCTAAACAAAATTTTAACACATAACTATAAGAGATCTGATAGAAGAAATGTCAAACTGAGAACAGTGAGAAGTATATGATCAGGAGAAACATGGCCAGAACCATCTTTCCCTGGTCCTGAGGAAGAAGCCAGGTGTCAAATCATAGTGGATCCAGGCATGGAGTGAATTTCTTTCTTGTTTTATAGAAGTATAAGCGATATGGCTTAAAGATTCTCTCGACAGGGTCAAGAATAAAGGCATTATTATTCCAAGGAGCTCTAAATATTGAGGTGATCCAAATCTTATCTGATCAAGGAATTGAGACAGGAGATATAGTATCGCAGATTTGTGGAAAGGCCTGCAGTTCAGTGTTCAGGGAGATGTTTCAGGTAGACCTCAAATCAGCTTGTTCCACATTTTAGAGTCTTTTTTTTTTTTTTTTTAGATTTTATTAATTGATTCATGAGAGACACAGAGAGAGAGAGGCAGAGACACAGGCAGAGGGACAAGCAGGCTCCATGCGGAAAGCCCGATGAGAGAGACTTGATCCCAGGACTCCAGGGTCATGCCCTGTGCGGAAGACAGAAGCTCAACCAATGAGCCACCCAGATGTCCCCATTTTAGAGTTTGTCCTCACAATCTCGCACACCCAGTTCAATGTTTCGTATAATGTGGAATACTCTCAATTGCAAATGTTTGATATTGAACTACCTAAAATTTCCAAATAGAATAGGCTAGATAACTGGCCCATTTTTTTTCTTAAACATATTTTTTAATATTTTAAAATATGTGATTATGGTATTATATATGCTTTTCAAACCATGAGGGCAGATTCCTTATTCTAATTTGCTTATACCTGAGGCCTGGCCCTCACACAGTTGGGTGGGCCCAGATTCCAAGGGAGGGCTGTTGGTCCCCAGGCAAGTCTCAGCATTTCCAGTGGCTGCCTTTCTCCCAGCTAAGTAGGGGAGCATCTGGTTACTTTTCTCCCATGGAGAGAATAAGAATCATAAGTGGAGGTGACTCTAGATTTGAATGAAAATCTGGAGTTTTGATAGAGCTTAGGAAACTGAAAGAGCAGCAAAGCTTAAACTGGGTGGTGAATAAAGGTAGCAGAAAAAAGGTAGCAGTTATAAGAATTATTATAATTTCCAGAAAACTAAAAAGAAGGAACCAAAAATTCAAGGTACCATTGGCTGACATCAAAACTATAAGGATGGAATTGCAAGAAAAGTAATTTCCAAAGTGAAGGGAAATATGAATCTTTCCATAAGACATGGAGCTGATGATCAGATACCAAAGAGTTGTTCACAGCCTCATCACTGTTATTGAATTCTCACCAAAAAGTATGTCAACATGAATTATGTTAAATTCTAAGTAGTAAAACATCTCTAGGTCTATTACTCCCTTTCTGATCACTTTAAAGAATATAATAAACTTAATAATCAGCATGTGCTATAGGAGTGTGTGCTGACATTGATGATAATTGAATTGAGTAACTGTAATCTTGACTGAAGATTTCTCTTAGAAGATATTAGAAACATTGCTTTTAGGGGTTAAAGACCAGCAAATTGTCAGAATAGAATTATTTTTATGGTATTTATGAGCTACGCAAAATGAAACAAGTATCCTTGGCATGTCTATGGTAAGATCACTCTGACATGTCTGAAAGCATAATGATAGACATGTTGCCAACAAATCTACAGCTGATCCTCATAGCAGATCATCAGTAGTTAATGTTAGTTACTGAATTGATTGTGAATGAGTTTATGGTGGCCATAAATGTCATAGGGACACCAAACAAGATTCTCTGTTGGGAGAGGGATCCATCAGTCATGGTTAAACATTTCATGAAGTTACAAGGATATTGAAGTGATCTGGGAATAAAAATCAAGCCTAAACTAAATTATTTCTATATTTATTCTAGTACCTTATCCAGACACTTTGTTTTTCTGTGGACAGTGGAGGATAAAGATTTAAAAATGCCTGTATTTATTCTTAGTTGACTAGCTTTGTTATCATAGGCAAACTACTTATTCAGTCTTTATATTGTGGGGATCTCCTTTAACATCCCAAACTGCTCACCTTCAGAATTTAGGAGAAAAACAAACTGTAACTCAGAGGGAGACAACCTATTTAATTTCCCTTTCTCCAACCTATAAGATTGAAGGAACCCCGTGGGAGACACAATCTGCCATTAGTCCTGAGCATTCTGCACATTTCTTAATACTACTCCAAGAAAGCAGGATCTGATCACTTTTGGTCTGGATCAACTCCTAGGATGATTTCTAGTGACCAATTTAAGGGATAAACAACAGAGCAGGCTTGTTTTCACTCACAGTGAAAATAGTGAATTCCCCAGCTCAGGGTTCCTATCCAGAGACACTGCCAACTGTGTGTGCAGGATCCAAGACAGGTCTTTGTGTTACAGTTGAGGAAAGTGAAGCAACATGAACATCATGTTGACATTCCAGCCACTTCTTCTAACTTGAGTAATAAAGTGTATCCGATTCAGGAATCTTGTATCTTCATGAAATAAGATGTGTGGCAGGCTTGTTTGTTGGGTAAAATTTCACTTTTTCACACCCTTCACAATTATTGACAGACATATCTCTACATCTATGAAAACTACCTATTTTCATGAGAAAAATATAATATATATTTTTTCAGAACTATTTCTGAAGAGCACATGGCATGACCAGAAAAACATTTATATATAATAGGACAAAATAAAGGCTTAAGGATGTGTGTTTTTAAAGTAAAAATAAGTTAGCATTTGAAAAATTCTAGAGGTATAGCTTGTTGATTTGCTACATGGTTCCAGTGGGGCCAACTGTTAAACTGCCTGTACAACACAGTTTTTAGCTCTATATACTGAAAGACAGATCATAGCTCTCTATGACGACCCCATTACAGGCCATTGTTGACCAATGCAAATTGATTTGAGGTCAAGTGGTGAGAACAGTGATGAGAAGTCCTTAATCAGCACCAAGTACAAGTAAAAATGTAGATAAAACATGCAATCAATGGTTCATATGTATAATGAAATAAGATCATCTCTTTCAAATTGATTTATTTTAGAGATAGGAACTTGGCACTTTAAAATGATTGCTGGAGAGGGAAAAAAAGTAAATATACTCTATAAATCCATGTAATATCCTTAACATAAGCTATTTATAAGTTGATAAATTTAACCTATGGTCATGAAAGGGATAAACATGGTTAGATTAGTTCAAGAAATGCATCAGATGAAAAGATACATAAAACTATGGTAGTATATTTTATAAAATTAGAAAACAGACATAATTTTCAAATTAGCATGAGTAGCATAAAAACATTTATTATATTGCCAAATATAAGCAGAATGAAACTGTCATAGGTCAATGATCTCACTCTGATAAGCAAGAAATGCTGGATAAATTATGAAAATCATAGGTTTAAAAGTATAAGAAAATCTCAGAAGGATCAAAGACTAGTGGAAATAAAATTCTATAGAAGGAAATAATCCTAGCAATGAGCTGAGAATCTGGAGCTATATCCATCACCATTTACCAATGACCAGATCTGAAAATGAAGGCTTGTCTTGGGACATAAAAATGTAGGCTACTAGAGAGTACATAAAGATGTCATAGATTAGTTAGATATTAACTTAATGATATTGTAATTGTACAAAACAAAAAGAAATATAAGAAGAAAAATGCCAGTGTCTAGACAGAATAAAAGACTACTAAGTAAACTGCAATTCAAATAAATTGTGATAAAATATATTTTTAATTGAATCATGAGATTCAAATATATCAAAACATATGGAAACCAACAAAAATGATTAGAAGGTAAACTTAAAAAAACAATTATTTTAAAAGACACTACAACACTAAATAAATCAATGATATTCATTTCTAGCTTAAGAAATTGGAAAAAAAAAAACAAACTAGGGCAGCCTGGGTGGCACAGCGGTTTAGTGCCACCTTCAACCCAGGGCATGATCCTGGAGACCCAGGATGGAGTCCCACATAGGGCTCCCTGCATGAGACCTGCTTCTCCCTCTGCATGTGTCTCTGCCTCTCTCTCTCTCTCTCTGTGTCTCTCATGAATAAATAAATAAAATCTTAAAAAAAAAACTAAACATAAATATTAAGTAGATATAAGGAAATAATAAATATAAAATAGAAATTAATTGCATAATAATGAATGTTAAACAGAAAAATTAATAAGTCAAAAATTGAGCATTTGAAACAATTGATAAAATTGATAGACTCCTAGCAAAACTGCTCCAGAAAAAATATAGAAAATATGTGATTACAAATATTATGAATAAAAAGAACGTCATCACATTAAAAAAGCAATAAAAACATATAATGAACATCTTTACAACAATCAATAGGGCAAAGTGCAGTTTTCAAAAACAAACACAACCTACTAAACGTAAAATAAAAATAAAAAATCATGGGACACCTGGGTGGCTCAGCAGTTGACTATCTTTCTTTGGCTCAGGGCATGATCCCATGGTCCTGGGATTGAGTCCCACATTGGGCTCCCTGCAGGGAGCCTGCATCTCCCTCTGCCTATGTCTCTGTCTCTCTCTCTCTGCGTTTCTCATGAATAAATAAATAAATCTTTAAAAATTTTAAAAATCCTGTATAATCCAATCTAAATTAAAGAAATCAATTTCTGAGGTGCCTTGGGTGGCTCAGTGGGTGAAGCAAATGACTCTTGATTTTGGCTCAGGTCATGATCTCAGGGTCCTAGAATGGAGCCCCACCTGGGCTCTGTGCTCAGTGGGGAGTCAGATTGAGAATTTCTCTCCCTCTCCATCTCCCCCTCCTCCTGCTTATGCTCTCTCCTCTAAATTAAAATATATATATATATTTAAAAAATATAAAGAAATCAATTTCACTATTAAAGGACTTCATACAAATGAACTATAGTCCTAGGTTATTTGACTTGTCAATTGCTCCAGTAATCCACAGAGGAAATATTTTCAAGTTTACACTAACTCTTACAAAGACAGACATTAGATTTTCTAAATCATCACAATAATTTTGATGCCAAAACCTGACAAGAATATTTAAAAAAAAAATATATCACAGGCAAAATATTTTTCATATTTAGCAAACTGAATCTATTAGTATACAAAGATAAAAATGAGTGATTTTTTTCTGAATGAAGATTACTTTAACATTCTAAATCAATTCATATAACTCACCAAAATTATAGAAAACATTTCTGCAAAAGATTTTAGAAAAATTTTTGGAAAAAAGTCAAGGAAATTAATACAAAGTCTTTATAGAATAATATACATTCATTATTCTTCTCTAAATCTAATTTTTTGCCATTGCGTATGTTATATATAAGTTCTACATATTTTTAGTGTTAACCCTTTATCAGATAAGAACTTATACAACTCAACCCCAAAGATCAAATAATCTGATTAAAAAAATGGAGAGAGGACTTCAATAGATTCTTTCTTTCTTCTTTCTTTCTTTCTTTCTTTCTTTCTTTCTTTCTTTCTTTCTTTCTTTCTTTTCTTTCTTTCTTTCTTTCTCTTTCTTTCTTCTTTCTTTCTTCTTCTTTCTTTTTCTTCTTCTTTCTTTCTTTTTCTTTCTTTCTTTCTTTCTTTCTTTCTTTCTTTCTTTCTTTCTTTTTCTTTCTTTCTTTCTTCTTTCTTTCTTTCTTTCTTTCTTTCTTCTTCTTTCTTTCTTTCTTTCTTTCTTTCTTCTTTCTTTCTTTCTTCTTTCTTTTTTCTTCTTCTTCTTCTTTCTTTCTTCTTCTTTCTTTCTTTCTTTCTTTCTTTCTTTCTTTCTTCTTTCTTTCTTTCTTTCTTTCTTCTTTCTTTCTTTCTTTCTTTCTTTCTTTCTTTCTTCTTTCTTTTTCTAAGAAGATATCCAGATGGCCAACAAACACAGGCAAAGATGCACAACATCACTAATCATCAGGGAAATGCAAATAAAAACCACAATGAAATATCACTTTACACCTGTCAGAATTTCTACAATAAAAGAGACAAGAAATTACAAGTATTGATGAGGATGTGGAGAAAAAGGAATCCTTGTACACCATTGATGGCAATGTAAATTGGTACAACCACTGTAGAAAACAGTATGGAGGTTCTTAAAAAAAAAAAAAAAACTAAAAATAGAAATGCCATATAATCCACTAATTCCACTAGTGAGTATTTACCCAAAGAAAATAAAAGCCTAATTCAAAAAGATATACTCACTCCTATTTATTGTGGAATTATTTACAATAGTCAAGAGATGGAAGTAGCCCAAGTGCCCACTGATAAATGAATGGATAACAAAGACATGGTATATATATATATATATATATATATAACTCAGCCATAAAGAAGAATGATACCTTGTCATTTGCAACAAAGAAATGGGCCTAGAAGTATTATGCTAAGTGAAATAATTTAGACAGAAAGACAAATACCATATGGTCTCACTTATATGTGGAATCTAAAAATCAAAGCATATGAACAAACACGCAAAAACAGAAACAGACTCAAAAATATAGAGAACAAACTGGTGGTTGTCAGAGTCAAACTGGTGGGGGAATAAGTGAAATAGTTAAAGGGCATTAAGAGATCCAAACTTCCAATTGTAAAATAACATGAAGATAAAAAAGTGCAGCATGTCAGAAATATTGTATGTATGTATTGTATGTATGGTGACTAGGTTTATGGTGAGCATTGAGTAATGTACAGACTTGTCAACACAATATGTTATACACCTGAAGCTAATATGACATTATATGTTAATTATATCTCAATAATAATTTAAAAATCTTAGTGAAATGGACATTGTATGTTAATTATATCTCAATAATAATTTAAAAATCTTAGTGAAATAGAAGTTGAAAGAAATGTAAACTGCTAATAAGTACATTAAAACATTAAGGTATGTATTTTGGTAAAATGCCAATGATGAAATATTAGATATTAGAAATGACACAGAGAATATTGTCACTACATCTATACAGAATTTTACTGTTGGTCTTATTCAGTGTGATAAGGTAAGAAAAAAGAATTAAAAGTATGATGATATGGATCATCATAAAAAAGAAAAGTCTCCTTATTTTCCGGTGATATAAATGTATATGTTGAAATTCAGAACTCTTCTATAAATGATTAGTGAAGTTAGTGAAAACCTGGATATGATGTCAATATACAAGAATGGATTGTATTTCAATATTATAGACTAACTAAGTTTTAGAAATACTTTGAGATATACTTCAGATACTCTGAGAGGGATATTCTATGACCATTGTTTCGAAGACTCAGTATCATAGATGTCAGTTCTCAAATGATCTTAGTGTCAAAGTAAACCCAATCAATCCCTGTAGGAATATGTATAGGCTTGTGTGGTGTGTGTAGCATTGTGGAAAGTGTGTGTGTGGCAGGGTACTTATTCTAAAATATATCAAAATGCAAAAGATGAAAAAGAGCTCAATTTTGAAACCCTATGTTCTCATAACAGCCTCCACACAAATGTTTATCTAGCTTTATTCATAATTGTCTAAACCTGGATTAACGTGAATTTTTCCTTCAATACGTGAATGGATAAACAAAGCATGATAAATTCAAGCTGTCATCTATTATTCAGTGATGAAAAGGATTAAGCAATCCAGCCATGAGACGACATGAAGGAAACTTAAATGCATATTGCTAAATGAAAGAAGCCAGTGTGAAAAAAAAAAAAAAAAAAAAAAAAACTACTTTTGTGTGTTTCCAGTGGTGTGATTCCAGTTGTATGGCAAGGTGGTAAATACAAAACTATACAGACTATGAAAAGATTAGTGATCACTAGGGGCTGGTGGGGGTGGGATGAATATTTGAAGCCCAGAGGATTTTTAGGGCAGTAATTATTCTATACAGTACCATACCAATGAAGACAAGATGCTCAATTTTTCAAACCCATAAAACAGTAGAGCACAAATTATTAACTTCAATGTAGGCAAATTTTATTTATTTTTTTATTTTTATTTTTTTTATAAATTTTTTTTAATTTTTATTTATTTATGATAGTCACAGAGAGAGAGAGAGAGGCAGAGACACAGGCAGAGGGAGAAGCAGGCTCCATGCACCGGGAGCCCGACGTGGGATTCGATCCCGGGTCTCCGGGATCGCGCCCTGGGCCAAAGGCAGGCACCAAACCGCTGCGCCACCCAGGGATCCCAATGTAGGCAAATTTTAAAAATTGAGGAATCCCACAGAGGTATGTGTTAGCAATTCTGATACTGCAGTGGATGTGTACCAGAATGGAACAATTAAGAAAATGGTTAGCAGTTTTCTTAACATTGGAGGGGGATTTATAGCAAGAGGAGAGAGCCACAATGATCTAGTAAGTAATGAAAGGGAGTTGGAGTCATCAGAATGACACTAGCTTTAAGTGAAGATAGATACAAATGGTTACATGAGAAGTATTTTATTTTATTTTCAAAGATCATATTTACTTGAGAGTGAGAGCATGAGCAGAGGGATGGGCAGAGGGAGAGGAAGAAGCAGACTCCCCTCTGAGCAGGGAGCCCAATGTGGGGCTCCATCCCCGGATCCCTGGATCATTACCTGAGCTGAAGGCAGACACGTAACTGACTGAGCCCCCCAGATCCCCCGAGAAGCCTTTTATATATGTGTTTATGCATGGGTTAATATATGCATACATATCTTGTGCACTATCAGTTGAGAGAGCCTAAAATAAATGACACCCAAAAAGCAATGAGTATGCTTCACCCCCAGATCTGTTTCTAATACTCTTCTCCAATATACAGAACCACGGGTCATTGGAGAAATGGCTGACTTTAGGAAGGAGGTCAATAAATATACAAAATGAGTCTAGGGCCTATTAGTATAATAAATATTCATGAGCCCATGCAGATAAATATGGGCTTAAATAAATAAATTATTGAGTAAGTGATCGAGTAAATCAGTACATGAGAAAGAAAGACAATGCTCTCATGGAAAATAATTGCAAATAATACATGTCAGCACTCTGCCCTCAAAGGGTGCATAACTGAACATAGTGACTTCCTTCCAAAGTGCCCAGTAGGGAAGGAGGAGAAAATCAGGTTCCAGCCAGAGGAACCTGACACGCACCACCTCCTCCAGGCAATCAAAGCCAGCAACATTGTAAATCATGTGAATAATATCTGCTCTTGAAACAATGCTATGAAAATGGCACTTCTGTAATCTTCCACCCATCAACCCACAACTCCAGTCTTATTGCGAGAATAATGTTAGACAAATTCCAATGGTGGACAACCCACAAAATACCAGACCAATCCTCCCTAAAACTGTCAGGGCCATAAAAAAACAAAAACAAAAACAAAAACAAAAACAAAAACAAAAACAAAAACAAAAACAAGGGAAGTCTGAGAATCTATCACAGCCAAAAGAAACCTAGAAAGATACGACACCTAAAAGTGACATTCTGGATAGGAACCTAGAATATTAAAAGGATAACTAGTTAAAAGTAAGGTTATGTGAATAAACTGGACATTAGTTGATACTGACACATCAATATTGGCTCATTAGTCATAACAGATGAACCGCACCTACATAAGATGTTAGAGTAGTGGAAACTGGGAGCAGTGCAAACCCTGCCACAAAATAGCTATTAAAAAGAAAAAAAAAAAAAACCTTTACATCTTTAATCCTTTTTATCTATTTTACTTTTTATTAATATAACTGTGCTTGGCTTCTAGGAAACTGAGAAATGTCCATTAGCAAGTTGATTGAGTTGATAGATGATCTAAGTACATGATTTTCCCTCTTGATGATTTGATACGCTTCATGGGGAGCAATCCTAAGCACGTTGGTTGCTTTCTTGGCAGTTTTTTGGCAAATGCTTTCAGGAAGGGAGCAAAATTAAGAATTCTTGTCACTGCAGATAGACTGCGTTAGGAGGGATTTTGAATTCTAATTTTATAATATTGAACAAAATATCTTTAAAGATATGCATCATGTATGAATGCTATTCAGTTACAATGATTTATATTATCTCTATAGGATATGTTAATTGTATGGATTGTCTCTTTTTTGTGGAAATATGACGAGGGTCACAGACAACTAAAATAGTCAAGGTTAAAAAAATAAATAAATAAAATAAATAGTCAAGGTTGTCCATCTATCTATTACGTATATATGTCTATATCTATCCACTTACCTCTCTATTCCCTCCCCACATATCTGTTTTATCATTCTAGCAACCTAGTATAAGTGACAATAATTGATGATCAACTAGTATAACACTTAAAATACCCCCAAAAATAATTAATTGAAAATTAAAAAACCCACATTGTTTGGTTGTTATGTTAACCACATATGATAATATTAAACAAAGTAAATAAAACAGAGGTCTTGGGTCACCTGGGTGGCTCAGCTGGTTGAGTGACCAACTCTTGATTTGGGCTGAGGTTGTGATCTCAAGATCATGAGATTGAGCCCCACGTTGGCTCCATGCCCCTCCACAGGTTCTTTGCTCCACACAGAATCTGCTTGAGATTCTCTTTCTCTCTCTCCAAAATAAATAAATACATAGTTAAAATCTTTAAAAAAACAACAATAGAGGCCTTAAATATTTGTGGCACTCAATGGCTGAAATTAAATTTCTGGGGTATCTCATTTACTTGATTGGGCTAAAAAGAAAGTGTTCCATCCTTGTGCTGTGTGAAAACTATCACAGGGTGAGATTGGGACTGGAGATGATTATAAAACCATATGATACTTACATATGGCTGTCTTTTAGATAAATAAATATTAGGCTGTCATAGTTGACATCCCTAAGGCCTCAGCATGTGCTAATACCCTATCTATCTGCCAGTATTAGCATTTACCTGAGGTTTTTTTCCCAAAGTGCTTGGAAAGACACTTGGTTCATGGTAGGCAGAGGCATCCAGAAGCGCTGTTGAATAAATATCCTGGTGCCTTTGACTCAATCAGCATAACTCTGAGGAACATGTCTACATTGGCTCCTGGACCTGATGGAGAGGAATTAAGTTTCAATTGCCACCAGTGTAAATACCTCATTAACACACCCTTGTCATCTGCCTTCTGTTCTCTGGCCTTCTTCCCAATTTCTTAACCTCCCAAACAAATTACTGCCACTTAGATCCTTGTCTCAGATTCTGCTTATAGAAAACTATGGTATTGACACTGTCCTAAATTTAAGTATACTCTGGGCATCATCAGTAATATGACAGCTAACACACCGATGCTTGTTAACACAGCACAATAATTGATCCTCTAGACTTGTCTAAAGGGACTTGAGGCATCTTATGGGAAGTAAGGATTCCTTAGACAAATATGAATATGTAATCAGCTATGACCGCCATCCTTGATGTGTACCTATTGCTGCCTGATTCCAAAGCATATCTTAAATGATCCATCCATCCATGAGCATTCATGTAAAATGCCTGGCCTTCCTCAAACCAAAGAGGTAATTACAAGCCAGAATGAGATGAATATATATAATGAATATAATGAAATTTTATTTATTTTTTAATAATAAATTTATTTTTTATTGGTGTTCAATTTGCCAACATACAGAATAACACCCAGTGCTCATCCCATCAAGTGCCCCCTTCAGTGCCCGTCACCCATTCACCCTCCCCCACCCTAAAATAATGAAATTTTATTTCAATTTTCATTAGGTAACATCTATAATTAAAAATAAAATAATGGCTACATATACAAAAAGGATAATATATTCTTTTATAATCTGCTTTTCAACTAAAATCAATTAAAACATTTATATCACCTAATACTTTAATTATTCATAATGTGGAATACTGTCTTGGATATTTAGTAACTGATCTATTATTGTAAGTCATGCTATATTTGGCTCTTCTAAATAATTGTGAAAAATACTTTGTGATAAAATGAGAAATAGTTTAAATTATTTCTGTGTGTCAAGGTAACATATTTCTGTCTTTTGCTAAGCTTGAAAAATACTACATTTACACTTGTTTTTTTCTAGGTTATTTGATGTCCTTTTTTCCAGATACACACCTATATTGGGATTTATCATTTTTCATTGTTAGTTTGATAAAAGGAATAAAAGTGCATTTGTGCATTCTCAAATAATAATTTGTATATTTATTAGTCATGTATATTTCTTTTGTGAATTCCTTTTTTTACGTCATTGTGAACTATGATATTTCTATTAAATTATTTTTTTTTATTTCTATTAAATTCTAAAAGCACATCATAGGTTCGGAATATTTGTCCTTAGTGTTTTATACATTTTGCAAGTATTTTTTCTGAGTTCCCATTAAAATTTTTTTTTTTTGCTCATAGTTCTTATTTTTTTCTTTTTTTCCCTGTGAATGTTTATTTAATTTTCTTCCATTCTTCTCTCCCTTCGTTTTCCCTTCCTTTCTTCTTTCATTCTTTCCTTTCTTCCTGCCTGCCTTCCTCCCTCCTTCCTTCTTTTCTCTCTTTTTTTTTTTTTTTCACTCTTCTTGGCCTCTTTCCATTTTGTAATATTTTAAATTGTCAAATCAATATTTTACTTAATAAATTTTATTCTTGGAGTCAGGCTTAGGAAGTTCTCAGTCATGTTAAATTATATAAATGTTCATCTGTATTTAAGTTTTCATGTTAAAAACACTTTCACTTTAAGAAAATACATCATGTAGTAGCATTTGGTGCATTTTAAGGGATGATAATTGTATTAGGGATTATGGAAATGCTGCACTTTCATTTGGGAAAATGCTTTTTCTAAACTTTTGAATCTGAAAAGGCTTGAACCAAGGCTAGAGAAGTAGGTTGAAGAGGTAAGCAATATAAGGAATTACTTTTAAATAAAAGGAGAGGGGTGGTCATTCTGTAGAGAGATGTAGAGAGTTTCTTTTGAAGTATGAGGTTACTTCCAGTGAGCCAGTCCACAGAGATTTATGTCCAAACATGGTAAGAGAGGAGTTGATAAGAGGACTTCAATCTGGATGAAAGATGGGTCCCAACAACAAGCAGAGCAGGCTGGGTCTAAAAAGAAGAGAATTGCCAGTAGAATTCCACCGGCTGGGCAATGGATGTTATTCTGCTGCTGGCAGTGGTGGCTAATGTGCTAGTTAAAGTTTACTTGTTTATGCTGCTAATCCCTTAATGCCTCAATTCTCCTGTTAGGTTTATTATACAGTATCAGCTTAATGCCAGCCTTTCATTCATTCTATCTTGCATAATAAAAGAATATATGGTTGACACTTGAACAACAAGGGTTTGAGCTGCTAGGTCCACTTATATGTATATACGTGCTTTTATTTATTTATTTATTTTTGATAAATGCAGCACTATATTTTCTTTTTCTTATGATTTTTCTTAGTAACATTTTCTTGGCTTACTCTATAGTAAGAATACAGTATGTAATACACATAACATACAAAATAGGTGTTAATCTACTGTTTGTGTTAACAGCAGGCTACAGTAGTTAAGTTTTTGGGGAGTCAAAATTGTAAGTGGACCTTCACTGGGATCAGTGCCCCAACCCCTGTGTTGTTCACGATTCAACTGCACAAAGTAAAGCAGCTGAAGTGTCGGCGATGGTCACTTGAAAGAATCTGGTGAAACCAATTGCCTGGACCAGAGGCTCAAGCGTGGTGAAACAGACACATAATTGTTCTCTGGAAATCTTTTAAGACACATGGAAAGGAGCTAGCTTATCCATCAGTCAGGCAGTGTCGCTCAAATAGAGCAAACTTAGACACTATTTTAGTACTTCTTGGAACAAGAGCCTTTCTTTTGTTCTTTCATAGTTATGTTAGTATAGTGTCTGTATTGCAAGGTGAATTTTTAAATTACTTAATCTCACTTAGAAATATCAGTAGACTTTTGACTGAAAATGTATTCTATTTAAAGATTAATTTGGGAAGAATTTACCCGTTCTCAATATTAATTCTTCTTAATTCTTCCCATACAAGAATGGGAAGAATTAAGTCTGTCCTATTCAATATTTTTCTGTCTCCAAATGGTATTTTATATTTTCACATAAGCCTTGTCTTGCATAGTCAATAGTTCCTCCTAATTTTTGAAATATTTTTACACTATGATAATGAGATTCTTTTTAGTCTGCATTTCCACATATACAGCAGACCATAATTTTTACTCTTCCTTTGTCCTTTTCCAACTAAATTGGTTTTGTTTGTTTGTTTGTTTGTTTGTTTATGCTTCCAATGTTTTCAGTAGATTTGTTTGAATTTTCAGTTACAAAATCTTTTCTCTGGCAAATAATGATAATGGTGCTTGCTCAGTTTTGATGAGCACATTTAATTACTTTTTTCATACTCTATTGCAATGGCTAAAATCCAAGAAAAAAATTTTCTTTAGTGATGAAAATGCATAACCGGTCTTCTTAAAGTGTTTAATGGTGAAGCCTGCAGTGCTTCAGCATTTTTTATGATGTTTGCTGTTGACAATATACCATACTAAAGAAGTAAAGTTATATTATTTTTATATTGATGTTTTATAATTAAAGATGTTGAATTTTCAAAGACTTTCTAAACATAATAAAGAAGTTTCCCAAATCATCTCCCTGTTTTAAATGTTTCAAAGATGAACATTGTATGGTTACTCTTGCAGTATTTTAATACCTTTTATCATAGTTTATATTAATTTCTATGTAGGGAATCCTCCCTTACTGTGTGTATGCATCATAATTGAGGACCATCATGTTATTGTGTGTATGTTTGTGTGTGTGTGTGTTTTAATCTATTGACCATTAAGACAGTGCTAGTCTTATTAAATAAATTGATAAAAAAATTTCTGTGTCTATAAGACTCTAGAAAAATCAACTAAAATTTATTACTCATGTAATCTAGCTCATGTCACCATCTGGTCTGTACTTTTCAGAGAGTCTTACAATTTTATTTTTGTCCATTCAATATTTCCAAAGTCTTGCAATCAATTTAGGCATTATTAGCTTTTACAGAAACTACTATAGAAAGTCAAAATCTAA
Source organism: Canis lupus dingo (assembly GCF_003254725.2). Taxonomy (NCBI): domain Eukaryota; kingdom Metazoa; phylum Chordata; class Mammalia; order Carnivora; family Canidae; genus Canis; species Canis lupus. Next base: position 4,739,964 of record NC_064260.1, read on the forward strand.
AAACATAGTGACATACAAAAGTTTTATGAACTCCAACTAATTGGGATTATTTCCATATTTTATATATTTCCCCTATGTCAATGTTTTGACTTTGCCCATTTTACTTATTTACAACCAAACACTAAACAATTTTAAGAACACAAATTACTACCAGATTTTCATTTCCTATTTTAAAATTTTGCTTTTATTTTCCCCATTTTTAAAAATTTAATTATAGATTTTCAAACCTTTAACTGACTTATTTTCTTTAATTTTTACTGTGAAAGTCAATAAGTCAATGTATAAGTATTCCTTTTATATGTCCTTGACTGAATATCATTTTATACCTTTCATTTTAATTTGTGCATTGAATATCAAGTTATGTTTGTTTGTAATAGTATTAAATAGACTGAATTACTGTTTTTGTCAACAATTATGCCTTGAAGATCAGTACTTTTTTGTGTTTTTCATCTTACCCTACACACCATTATATAATATAGTACATTCTGCTCCCTTTTTTTCTTGAGACTTTTGTGTTACCTGAAGCTACAGACTCCTAAGTGGATGTAGAAAATGAGATAGACTTTCTCTGAAAGAAACTCTGTGGGAGATAAATGGAGCTTTCTGCTTCACTGCCAGGGCTAATTCCCTGATATCGGGTTAGAAGATGGGCATGGGTAGAAGGAACATGCCATTTCCCCATTTGGTAAAGTTTCTTTATAGGAAAGTTTTGGAAGTAAGTTAATTAAAACCAAATATTCTCTATGTCCCATTCTTCTATAATTAATGGTAATTTTTTTTGAAATATGTTACATCATTGGAATATGGCAATGCTATTTCAACATTTGCTCTTTTTCTCTTCTTTCTTTCTTTCTTCTTTCTTTCTTTCTTTCTTTCTTTCTTTCTTTCTTTCTTCTTTCTTTCTTTCTTTCTTTCTGGCTAGAGGGGTGCTAATTTTAATGAGGAGATTGAAAAAAATGAATGAGTATCATATAATTAACTAAGATTGCATTGCAGATATCTTCTATATAGTTTGTTTGCAAGCCTCATCATATACATTGAGATAATGAGTTTATTGGAGTTTATGGTTTAAACTACTACATTAATATTTTTCCGATTCTGTGTTTGAGAGAGGTCTTGGATTGGTCAGAAAGAAGTCTGAACAAATAATATATAAAAATAAAAAAAGTCTGAACTTAATATGTATTTAAGTTTTTAAAAATTTTACTGATATGAAGAAGGTACAACATACAATTTAGAAGTAATAATATTTTTTTATAATTACATTTATCCATTTCATTCTCACAGAATGCTTTCATTGATTTTTTTGCCAACCTTTCATATGTGCAGCAAAATTTTGGTTAAAATTGACACATGAGCATACTTATGACATAACTATTTTTGGCTGATTCTTTTTTTTTATACTAATTAGAAATGATGACATTAAAACAATTAAGACACTCTTATGTTGAGACTTCACTTATTCATCATTGACAGGAGTGACTTCTTTACCAAACTAAATATTAGTTTCCTAATACTGAAACAAAATATTTCCTCAATATTTATGCTCTATTTATGATGTAAGGACTATAATTCTATCACACTTTCTTTTTTAAAGACATATCACACTTATAAGCTTAACCTACTTACATTTCTCCATCATTGTTTTAAGATTAGAGAGTCAACAGAACCATAGTTAAAACCCTGATTTCCATGGTGCAACTATTTCTACCATGGCCAAAATCAAGCTATTAACACGATCTGCACTACCACACTGAGGTACATTATATCCACCACACAGGGTCAATAGACATATATAACCTCAACGGCACAGATAATATAAAAACATAACATAACTAGGAGTAAAATAGTTTGAATATATATTCACTTTTTTAAATGTGATTTATTTAATTATGCTTCTTTAATTTTTAATAATGGCCATGTTTAAAACCAAATCATAATATTCCAGAAAAAATAACTGTTGCTTATGTGACCTAATCATCCATAACGCATCATTGTTTCCATACCTGTCCTGACATTCCAGTTCAATTAATCACGTCCTAGGGACTCCTGGGTGGCTCAGTGGTTGAGCATCTGCCTTTAGCTCTGGGCATGATCCTGGGGTCCTGGGATCCAGTCCCACATCAGGTCCCTGTAGGGAGCCTGCTTCTCTCTCTGCCTGTGTCTCTGCCTCTTTCTCTGTGTGTCTCTCATGAATAAATAAATAAATAAATCTTTAAAAAAATTAATCACACCCTGCACCATGCATTGGTATATTCATTAAATGCTCTGAGATTGATCAATGTGATTTCTTTGATAAAATACTCATAAAAAGAAGAAAATGAATCCTCTTTTTTCATTTTGTATTTGTAAAGGAATTTATTAACCCAAATGTTGAATAGCAGATATTTGGGAAATAATTTTGAATGGTGATTTCCTTTGCTTAGGATAAATCTCTGCCGATAAACTATCCTTTAATTAATTTTATTATCTCACAGCCAGTTTGCCTACATACAGAGAAAACAAGGGACAAGCATCATTGACAAACAAATGATCAGCTCTATCATCACATAGGCAAGTTTCCTCTCAGCAAACACAAAATAACAGATATGAAAAGCCTTGCTCACAAGGCTAAGTAAAAAAACAGAGGTCAAGTTAAAGGGAGATATATACATATATATAATATTATATTATTATATAATATATATGTATATATTATACATATAAAATCCCAGTCAGTTGAAAGCATATCAAGGAATTACAAGTATAAATATCCTGGTGACTTTAAATAATATTTCACTACTTTATGTAAATTCTTCCTTTTCTCCTCTTTCTTCCTATTAGTTGTTATAGATATAACTGTGCAAAGCCGAGCAACAATTTGTCAATTAAATGAAGTCAAACTTCAATAAACTAACATGATTCCAATTATATTTCAGAAGAATCATACACACGAAGTTGTTCTAATGGTTCATTAACTGAGTGAATTAAATTTTACCATGAGCAGTTTTATCGATATGCTATCATATTGATACATGGGTTAAGTACTTCTGGTGATATATCCTTTGTCAATATATTCCTTGACATACATTTTAATGTAACCAATAAAACAACACATTTTTTATATGTAACCAGATTATTTTCAGAAAACCCTAAATTCAGGAACTTCAGATAGCTTTGAAAGTTTGGTGTCTCTCTATTCTAGATGGTAAGTAAACAATGAATATATAGCTTTAACTTAGTGATCCAGAAAAGCCTCTACCAAATTAAAATTATGCTAAGGTGTGTATATTTTAAAAATGTTTTACTTAAAGAGTAATTATTGCTAGTGTTCCTTTTTAATTTAAATTTTTCCTAATTTTCTCTTTAAAACAGAATCACTCTCTTTCTTCACCAAAAAATTATGAATTAACCTTAATTGTCAATGAGAGTATTACTTCTGCCTTAGGGCAGTTTCTTTAATTAAAGATGTGTATTTTAGATCTCTAATAAAAAAAAAATTGCATGGACTCCATATACCTATTTTTGTGATAGTAAATTAAATGTTATTAGGAAGAATAGCTTTTCTACTGTATTCATACTATAATATATCTTTCAATACCATATTTCTTATGAGACATATCTGTCAAATATTTAAATTGGATTATTAATTTATTCTTATAGCTCAGGGGCAGAGTTTAAATTTATATGCAAATGTCACAACTTCTAAAGGTCTGAATCCATCTAATTTGTTGAAGTGTGACTTTGTATCGAAGATTGTACACATATAATCTCCTGGAATAGAAATGACATTCTCAAGTTATCTTTAGTATAATAACTGAACAGGAACATTTGAATACTCATAAATGTATAAGATCTATTTTATAATTCCATAAATATTTCATACAAGAGAGCCTTACAATATATATTATCATTCACTTCCAAGTTGATATCATTAAATATCAATATTAAGCCAAATAAATATTTTTTGAACTTATTGTCAAGCATTACTAAAATTAAAATTATAAAATATGCATAAAATAATGTGCAAAGAGAGAGTATTTCACACAATCCCTGGTCAGGAAAAAAATTATATACAAGTCAATTCATTCTTATTTTGAAATAGCACTAGAAATAATAATCATGAACCCTAAGTTAACCAATTTTTTTTATTTGAAACATTTATAGAAACACATTCTTCATATGGTACTTAATAGTCTTTTTAGGTCTTCAGAAAGATAGAGAACTGTTTAATGCATCTCCTTTTCTAACCTTAATATGATCACACTCTGTTATTAAATCATTCCTAATGGTGCTGTTTTTCAGGCTAAGTGCATCCAGACCTTTCTTTTTTTCTCTTATAATATATATATATATATATATATATATATATATATATATAATTTTTTTTTTTTTTTCCCCCTGTAAGCCAAATTGCCTCAGCCACTGGGCTATGGAACCACTCCAGGGCAGGTCCTTCGTCTTATTTATCATCACTGTGTGTCTCATAACTCACGGCATCCTCTACATTAATAGTAGTGGCTCAATAAATGTTTGTAGAATGAAAGATCCCCAATTCAAAATTAGTACATTGCTTAGCCCCTATCATCCACTGAGGCAGATGTTAGAGATAAACATGACTTAATACATTCCTTGTGACCAAGGGAATTTCTGATATGGGCAGAGCAGGTATATAAGAAATGAAATAACAGAAAAATATGCTGTCAGATGTTAAAGAGCTCCAGGAGGACACAAAAATTCAATCTGGGAGAGCTAGAAACAACTTTTAAAGGTGAAGAATAAGACAGAGATTATCATAGAGGGGCATTTGAAGCAGAGGAATTATAATATTCAGTGACCTGGAGACATGACCTGAGCATTAATTTCTTGAGAACCACAAATAGTTTGATATTTCCAATATCTAGGTATAAGAAGAGTTTATTTGGGTGTAGATCTGAGTTCAACACAAAAACATTTGCCTGGTCAGTTGTTTTCACAGCATGCACCGAAAGGTACATCTACCTCCCCCACTGCTTTGAAATATTACCTCTATTCTGTACTTTAGTTTGTATATGTTTGGTTCTATACTGTAGACTTTCTATAAACTCAATCTGTGTATCCCCGTACTGCTGTGCTCAAATTAATTCTGTAGCTTTATAATTAATTTGGCCAGAACATAGTGTGAACTTTATTATTTTGTTTCTAATGGTTGGCTGCCTGGAAAGGTATGGGAATGGAGTTGGATTTGAAGAGGAAAGGATACAGAATAATTTCTACAGGGTACTAAAGGAGTGTCTAGATAAATGTATACACAAGCTTCCTGGTCAGGATTAAGACCCCACACAAGACCAAAAGCTACAAATCTGAAAGTGCTTCTCTCTTAATCATGCAGTTCTCTCTCTCAGCCCTCAAAATCCCTGGTGCATAAATGCAAAGGGGTAGATGGTCACATGATCTAATTTGAGATTGTGAAAATTTTGAATGTTAGCAAGAAAGCAGATAGATCATCAAAGCATTGGATCAAAGCTTCATAAGAGTAGAAAGTCACAATTGGGATATTGTACTTGGTGAACAAAAGGAGGTGTATTTGCAAAATGGAAGATTTAAGAGTAAGAGAGGAGACCAGAGGAGTGATGCTGCTGCAAGAGCTGGATATTCCAGAGTTCGTTTCCAGAGCTAAGGAAATTCCTTGTGAGGAAAAGCTTTATGCTGTGTTCACAAAGATTAGTGGTACAGCAGATGGATTTTTTTTTTTTTTGTCATTTGAATCAGACATCTAAGAAATCAGAGGTTAGAGTGTTACAACTATATTCTTCAAAGATTTAAAGAACTCCACCACCATGAAAAATTTTGTTTCGAAACATAAGGTGTATTTTTTTTCTAGGAAATGTGGTAATTGGGGGAATCCTAGGTGAGAATAGGGAAGACAGGGATGGAGAGAGGTTTAGGATGGGAAGTGCAATAAATGCAGTTGTTTCTGGAATTACCTAAGGGACTTGTATAGCTATATGCTGGTTATTATGAAGTCACCAAAAAGGGTTATTTCAATGGCTACACATACACTTAATATAAGAATTGCATCCAGTCTGCTGTAGTTAATTATATCTAATACATTGTGTGGTTGATATTCGTATCTAGCACTTGATGATCAAGAAATCCTTAGCTTGATTGTTTTCTTCAAGATGTCAATGATTATCTGGCATTTTTCTGTATCATACTATTTTTTCCTCATGCCATTCTAAGCTGGGACAATATTACAGGATATCTGGGCTCTGTTCTCAAACTCTACTTATGTTCTCAAACTTCAATTTATAGACTAAGAATTGATCAATTACATTTTAAGGAATCTTTAATTTCCTTCCTTTAATTCTGCAAAAATTCTCACCACTGATAACTCCACATTAAACAAAGATCTTTCATAGCCTTGCAGTTTGATTCCTTTGTCTGATCCAAGTGCTCACCAGGAACAATGAGCTGCCCATGACTCCTACTCCTTCTGCACTATGGGAGGGAGAGTTATATTTAGACTCTGTAAGTGCACAGACAAAGGGACACCATAGGCTTGCTTAGCAGCATTACCTGGCTCAGATGCTCATTCTGCTGTTTTATTCCCAACCATCAATCAGTCGGGCTGATACTGTATAAGTTTGGCTCTCAGTATTTTCTAAATTGGTACGACTTTTTTTTCCCAATTTCACCCTGTCTCTCTGATATTGTTATGAGACATGGGGTATTAAAGGAGGAAGAGAAAGTTAGACCACTTTGCTTTTGCTGGGTATACCAAATGGTGCTGGCACACTTTTCTGTAAAAAAAAAAAAAAAAAAATTATCTCCATTTTTCTTACTTCCTCAGCTTATAAGCTGGACACATCTTAATCAGAATTCCCTCTTATAAAGTGCTTTGTCATTCATTAAACATAAACTAAGTATTTATTCTGCATACAAACTTCTCTGGGCCTCTAAGCTAAAGGCTGATGAGGCATCCAATAATCTTTTTTTTTTATTTTTTTACTATGGACTTTTAATTTTACTCTGTAGACTTAATTATACTTTTTAAGAATTGGTAATTAATGAATATGTAAATTCACTCAGATAGCTAGCTTGGTCTTATGTAAAGACACAGGTCTCTTTCAGGGGGAAAAACAGGACAAAAATTATTCTCTAGATAATAAGAAAATTGAAAATGGTATCTATTTAATTCAATTAGCTCCTGTATTTATTGAACATTTATATTATACCCTTGTGAATCAACTTTTATTTTTTAACTAATTTATAAGTATTCTTTTAGAATTAAAATTATTAATGCTTCTTGACATATTCATTGTAAAATATAATCGTATGTTTAGGAAGATTTGAAATAATCAACTAAAGAAAATTTTACAGGCTTCTTTCATTTATATATTTAATTTTGCAAACTATTGAAATCAAAGGTAGCACATACTCAACATATATCAAAGACCTAAACTTGGGATCCCTGGGTGGTGCAGCGGTTTAGCGCCTGCCTTTGGCCCAGGGTGCGATCCTGGAGACCCGGGATCGAATCCCACGTCGGGCTCCCGGTGCATGGAGCCTGCTTCTCCCTCTGCCTGTGTCTCTGCCTCTCTCTCTCTCTCTCTCTGTATGACTATCATAAATAAATAAATAAATAAATAAATAAATAAATAAATAAATAAATAAAAAATTTAAAGACCTAAACTTAATTACTAAAACTAAAACTCATAGAAGAAAACATAGGAGAAATACTTCTTGGTATTAGATTTGGCAATGATTACTGGGTTATGACACCCAAAGTACAGGTACTCAATGAATGCAATACTGCTTTTGGTTTACTCTTTTCCTAGGTAGAGACTGTTGTAGTGGCTTCCACTTGGCCCTACTTATCATAACAAGTCTAATTCCACAAGTCAGTGAATCGATGTAAAAATTTTGCCAGTTGCTTCTGTGTCTGTTCCTATTACACAATCTGGAAGAAAGGAAACATCCATGGGATGACTTTGGGGACCCACTAGGTCTGCTGTGAGATAAACTTGAGCAAATCCGTTGATCACCTGACTTCAATAAACCCCTGCTCTGACTGTGACACAGTGATGTTTTCGGTCTCTCAGAATTGGTCAGTTCAGGGCCAGTGCCAGTAATCTGCAAAAGATCTAGTTTTTTTCCTCTTTATTTTTAATTCTTTAATTAATTTTAAAATTTTATTTAAATTAAATTAATTAACAGGTAGTATATTATTGGTTTCAAAGGTAGAGATCACTGATTCATCAGTGAACACCCAGTGTTCATGACATCATGTGCCCTCCTTAATGCCCATCACCCAGTTACCCCATCTCTGCACACCCCTCCCCTCCAACCACCCTCCGTTTGTTTCCTGTGATTAAGAGTATCATATGGTTTGTCTCCCTCTCTGGTCCCTAATGCATAGTTATCCTACAGGTCCCTTTGGGAGAAAGATTAAGAATATAAAATGTTGGCAGTGTGGTGGAGTTCATCAAAGGGACCCAGTCTTTCCTTCATTGAAGAGATGCTGGGTCTGCAAAGTGGCCCATGTGTGGAAATTTATTGAGAGACTAATCTCTCTCCTTTGAAAATCAAGTACTTTAGTTCACTTGAGCCAAAAGTCTTCAGCTCATGCAAGTCAAGTAAGAATTCAGTAGAATGTCCATTTATTTACTTCTAAGGACACTGTGGTTAACAAGCCAACACCACAAGTCTGTGCAAATCATAGTTTTCTGATTACTACTTTCACTCTATCGCTCATTACAGTAACCACACACACCTTGTGTTTGGTGATAAGTATTGCCTCTTGGCTCCTTCCAATTCTGCATCCAATTATCCCTATTGTATTTAAATATTCTGCTTCGACAGCAGCAGCTCTGCTGTAATTTCTGACCCACAGCAAAGAACAACCCCAGTGCTCGTCGAAGATACTATATTTCCCTTTCCAAATTTATTCCTTACGGTCATAGTGAAAATAGTCAGGATAAGTCATGGTCCAGAATCTGGATCCTTTCAGGGAGATGACCAGTCCCATATAATAAATATTTCCTAACATTACAATCTCCCCATCCCTTTGTATCTCTTTTTCCTTTCATTTTAATGTCATTTAGTATTGTCCACCTTTTGATTATATTTAAATATATTTGATACATTATATAAACCAAGCAGAATGATATAGAGCCCTTCCTAACCCTTCAAGCTACAACATTAAATCCAGAATCTCTGCTTCATGGGCTTATATAAAATAATTTGCTGCATCCAATTTTATATTATTTCTGCCATTTTCTCACACCCTTAATATTCAATCCCATACCTACTCCCTAGATTTCTGTTTATATTAATTGAGAAAAACATGGAGGAATTTCAGAGTGTAGTGCACCTTTCCACGGGTCATACTATAACTCCTCTTTTGGAGCTTGCTGTTATCTGAGTCTCATTATAGTTCTAGGAGCAAAGAAGGGTTTGGGGGTGTACCTAGAAGAGAATAAGCAGGGTTTTGAACAACTACCTCAAGGGAGATTATTCCAGTCTCTCCAAGCAAAGAAGGGATAACTTCCTTAGGAATGAAATGGTTGTTTCTACTAACAGGCAAACAACAGAATTTAGAGGAACAACGTCCCAGGCTACAATAGGATCTGCCCATACATGCACATTCCATTTATGAGGATCCCATTCCTTCCCAATCAATGCCTTCACTTCACAGTGAACATCCTAAGAGTTTGAGAATTCCGTTTGCATTTTAGTCTGCCACTTACAAGATGAGGCCCTGGAGGTTTTAAAAAAAACCTCAGCTCTATGGCTACGGGAGATATAGATTTCTTTCAGGGCAAGAAAGAAGCTTGCAGGTCACTTACATAGCATTTAAGCTAGGAATTTTTATCCGTGAGCTCATCCTTTTTTCATTATACTCAAGAGCTTAACAGTGGGCTAAAGCATCAAATACATGATTATTCAGAACCTTGTCAATGAGGTAATTAGGAGTATTTATTGGTGATAATTTGCATACCTCTACTGCCACATCATCATGTTACCTTTACTACTGGCAAGAGAATTATCACTGTCTTCACAATCAGTCAAATCAGAGAACTCCAGAAACCACAGAATCAATTTAGAACACTCATCCTCAAAATTCTATTCCTCTGAATCACTTTTTGTACCAAAATCTGTATTAGTTTTCTAGGGCTGCTATAGCCACATACCAAAATAACTAAGTGGCTTAAAACAACAGAAATTTACTAGAAGGTCTAGACGTTACAAGTCCAAGATCAACATATCAGCAGGGCCATACTCACTCTGAAGGCTCTAGGGGAAAATCTTTCCTTGTCGCTTCTTGTTTCTGTTGGTTGCCAGCAATCTTCAGCATTTCTTGGCTTGTAGATACATTATTTTAGTCATATGGCTGTTTTCTTCTTCTGCATCTTCACATAATCTCTCTGTGTATGTCTGTTTCTGTGTCTACATTCCCCCTCCTATTAGAAATATAAGTCATATTGGATTAGAGTTTACTCTGATGACCTCACTTTAACTTGATTACTTCTGCAAAGACCCAATTTCCAAATAACATCATATTTTGCTGTATTGGGTGTCAGGGCTTCAACATATCTTTCTTGGAGGTTACAATTCAACCCAAAGCAAATTTTCTCCAAAGAAGATATAGAATTGATCAATAAACACATGATAAAATGTTCAATATCACAAATCATTACTAATCAATGCCAGCTAAAACCACAATGAGACACTTTTCACATCGGTTAGAATAATTATTATATAAAAATTAAAAACACAGAAATAAGTACTGGCAATGATGTGGAGAAATTGAAACCCTTGTGACCACTATGGGAATATAAAATGGTGCAGCTTCTGTGGAAAACATTCCAGCTTCTTCTCAAAAGCCTAAATATAGCATTATCATATGATCCAGCAATCTGACTCACTCAACCCAAAGAACTGGAAACAGAGATTGAAGCAGCTACTTGCACATCAATGTTCATAGCATCATTACATTACTCAAAAGGTGAAAACAACCCAAGTGTCCATGAGTGGATGAAAGGATACATAAAATATTACATACACATACATGGAATGTACTTAAGTCATAAAAACAAATGAAGTACTGACACATGTTACAACATTGTTGAACCCTGAAAACATTATGCTAAGTTAAATAAGTAAGACACAAAAACGCAAATATTGTAAGATTTCACTCATGTGAGATAACTAGGGTAGTCAAATTCATAGAAACAGAAATTATAATAGAGGTTGCCAAGAACGGGGGATTATTATTCAAAGGGTACAGAGCTTTTATTTGAGATGATGAAATGTTCTGGAAATAGACAGAGATTGTGATTATACTGGTATAAATATACTTACTGCCAATGAATTTACACTTGGAATGGTTAAAATGGTAAACTGTGTATTATGTACATTTTATAACAATAAGAACATTCAAATTCATTTTTTTTAAACCATTGAACTAAAAAGTAATACATACTGCAGATCTCTCCTTCAGGGAAGATGAAGTCAATATACTTTTTCTAGTCCCCTGCTAGTTATAATACTACATATTAAATGAATTTAAGAAGACTCTGGAAGATAATCAGAAGAAGAGATTAGCTCAGGACCTCAAGACACAAGGAACAATGTGATGGTGAGCACCTAGGTTTTTGTTTGTTAGTTTTTTGCCTCGTATTCCAAGATTTGGAATAAAAAAGTCAGCAACTTAAAAAAGACAAGTGGAAACAGACAAAAAAAAAAAGAAAAAAAAAAAAATAGACCCAATCCTAAGGTTTGCTTTCTGTCCAAAGCACCAAGAAGTGGGCATTATAACAAAAACAGAAAATTTAGATAATAATCCTTTTACTCCAACCCAACAACCCAAGAAACCTGGAATGTCAAATCCTTCCATGGCAACAAAGCCAAGTTGGGAATTTGGAATCCCACACTTTTTAGACTGTAGCAAGAAACCAAATAGCTAGGAGTTTCATCCCCACTGGGCAGTGATGATGCCCCCCACCTCTTTCCTTACAGGGTGTTGTCAGAAGAGGCCTGAGGGAGGCCTTTTCTGACTAATTCAGAACTTCCACCACCACCTAACAACAAAAAGGCTATGTCATTCTCCAGTGGTACTAGAAAAACCATGTAGGAAGCAGGATGAAAGCACCCCACCCATCACTAGGTAACTGACAAGCCTCAGCCTCCCACCATTAGATATCAAAGGAGAATGATTGGGAAACCCAGACTTCTACCTTCACTTTTTGGTATCTCCATTTTCTCTTCACCTGCTAGAGCTGTATCATATCAGGGAAAGCCAGCAAAACAAAAGGCCAAAAAGATCTACAGTTTTGTAACATAACACTAAAATGTGTGGGTCTCGACATAAAATTAATCATCAAACCAAGCACAGGATGACTTTAAGTGGAATGAAGATAATAACATTTAATAGACATCAATAGAAAAATGACAGAAATATTAGAATTATCTCAAAAATTGAAAGCAGCTATCATAAAATCTGCAATGAGAATTGTGAGCACACTTTAAATAAATGAAAACAAAAATAGACTCATCAAATACATAGAAAGTTTCACCAAAAAATAAAATATATAAAGAACAAAATAATAATATTAGTGAAAAGACATTTGAAATTAAATTTCAATGGGTGGACTCAAGAACAGGGAGGATAGAAGAAAGAATCAGTGACACACCAATTTAAATTAATCAATTTCAGTTACAAAGAAGAAATAAATCTGTGTGGCTATTAAAAACAACAACAACAACAACCTATCAGCCATGTCATTGGAATCCTAGAACATTTACAAAGAGACCATATCCTGGGTCATTAAACATTCACAAATTTGAAAGAACTGAAATAATGGAGAGCATATGCCAATCACAGTAAATTTGGTTTAGAAACTAGTAATAGAAAAAAAGAAAACCTTCAAACATTTGGAAACTAAACAATAAACTTCCAAATATCCCATAGGTCACAGAGAAAGTCTCAAGGGATATAAAAATATTATACTGGGTGAAAATAAACATACAACATATATAAATTTGTAAGGCACAACTAAGGCAGTTTGAGAGATTTCTTAGTGCTCAATGTATGTGTTATAACAGAGGAAAAGTATCTAATTAGTCATTTTTGATCGTGCTTAAAAACCCTAGAAAAAGAGAAATAAAATAAACCTAAATAATGGAAATAATAAAGGTAACAGGAGAAATCAATACATTTGAATACAGAAAAAAAAATGGAGAAAATTCCATGAAATAGAGCTATGCAATTACAAAAACAATAATGAAGGAATACCATAAGCAACTTTACAGACATAACTTTTACAACTTTGATTAATTCTTCAAAAAGTACAAACTACTACAACTGACCCAATATGGAAAAGAAGTTATTGATTAACTTAAAATAATAAGGAATTTGAATTTATAATTAAAACAAAAAAGAAATCTCAAAGATTAGTTAGTAATAATTAGAGTATTCCCTAGGCACTTAAAGATTAACATTAATTCTATACAATGTCTTCTAGAAAATAAAAGAGGGAACAGATGAAAATTAGTTTTATGATACAGCATTAGCTGGATACCAAAATATGGCAAAGGCAGCTCATAGATAGATAGATGATAAATAGATGATAGATGATAGATTAGATAGCTAGATAGCTAGATAGATGATAGATAGATGATAGATAGATAGATAGATAGATAGATGATAGATGATAGATATCATAGATCAATATCATTCATAAATACAGTGAAAACATTCTCATCAAATATTAGTGAAAATATTTTTAGCAACATATAAAAACCTTTACATACTTGAAATGATAAACTGGTTCATTCCAAAGATACAAAATTGGTTCACATCTGAAGATTAAAATAAGGTGCCATATTAAGGCTAGAGGAGAAAAATTAAAAGATCTTATTAATTGAGACAAAATTACATTTTACAAAATCCAATCTCCTCTTATAAACAATAACAACAACAAAACAAAACCAAAATCCTTTGGAAAAAAAATGTATAAAGGGAGCTTCCTGAATTAAATAAGAATGTCTGCAAAAACCTATAGCTAATTTTATACATAATCGTGAAAGAGTGAATCCATTCTTCTTAAGAATAGAAAGGAAGCAAGAATGTCTGCTCTGCCACTCACATTCAATGCAGTGATAACATTCTAGCCAGTGCAATAAAGAGAAGGAAATAAAAATCACAATGATTAAAAATAAATACATAAAATTGTCCATATTTTCACATGGCATGATTGTCTACACAGAAAGCCTAAAGAAGATACAAAACAAACAAAAACTCAACTCCTAAAACTCATAAATATATTCAAAAGTTTAGAGCATACAAACATCTACCACTATTTGATACAATATCAAAAAGCACATTGACAGAGAAATTAAAAATGTGATACCATTTAAAAACACTCAATAAATAAAATATATCGGTGTAAATCTAAAAAAAAAACTACATAAATTTTACAGTGAAACCATAAAAAATGATGAAATAAGTCAGATGATCTAAAAAAATTAAAAGATGTACCATTTTACGTATTGAAATGCAACATACTGAAGATGTCAATTCCCCTAAACTGATATATAGATTTAGAGAAATTCCTACGAAAATGCCAGAAAAAGGTTTGTACATATTGATATTTTTCTAAAGCTTATATTTCCTACAAGCTTTTTTATGTTTCTATATATGTTTTATATAAGATAAGGGAACAATAGGTAGAACAATTTTTGAAAAAGAAGAGCAAATTGAAAAGAATAAACCTACATTTGGAAACTGACTATATAACTCTAAAAACAGGATCTGTGGTATTGATAAAGATATAGACACTAAATTGGTGGAAGAAACTACAGAGCTCATAAATTGACACACACAGATATGCTCAATCCATCCTTTACTAAGACACAAAGAAATTCAATCGAAGAAGAATAGCCTTCCAAGAACAGTGCTAGAACAATTAGGCGCCCATAGGCAAAAAAAAAAAAAAAAAAAAAAAAAAAAAAAAAAAAGATAAAAAAAAAGAACAGAAAACAAACTAACAAAAACAAACAAAAAACCTTTACCTTAAACTTTACCTTAAACTACACCTTATATGAGCATTAACTCAAAATGCATCCTGTATGCAAGTGAGAAACTTAGTTTGCAATAAAAATCTTTGGAGGAAATATTTAGGATCTAGAGCTAGGCAAAGTGTCCATACACCTGAAACCAAAACCATAAACAACAAAAAATTTGATAAATTGGACTTCCTTAATTTGTTTTGCCTATGTATTTTTGACAAGATGAAAAGGCAAGCTGTTGACTGGGAAACATGTGAAAATAACCTACTGACAAATTACTAGTACCTAGAATGTATGAAGAACTCTCAAAATTCAAGAGTGACAAATTATAATACTTAAATAAATTTACCAAAAGGGCCAAAGGCATATCAGACTTTTCATTGCAGAAGATATACATATAACAAGCACATGAAAAGTTGTTCAACACAATTCACCATTAAGGGAATGCAAATTAAAATCACAAAGAGATATTACTATAAACTTCTTAGGAGGTCTGAAATAAAAAATAATGGCAACATCAAATGCTGATGGTGATGTAGAAAAACTGGATCTCTGACAGAGAATTTAAAGTGGCACAGGAACGCTGGAAAACATTTTGGCATTTTCTCATAAAATTAAACATGCAATAACTGAATATCCCAGCAATTGTACTCCTGAGTAATTATCCTAGAGAAATAAAAACTTATGTTCCCACAAAAACCTGTACACTGATTTCATAGCAGTTACTTCTCTTAACAGTAAAAAATTAGAAGCAATTCAAATGTCCATTAATTGGCAAATGGCTAAACAGACTGGGATTTTCATACAATGTAATGAAATGTAATACAAAATAATAAGTTACTGATATACACATCAACCGCAATGAATCTCTAGAGAATTACACTGAGTGAAAAAAGTCAATTATAAAATGGCCCACACTCAATGATTCCATTCATATAACATTCTTGAAATGTCAAAACCATAGAAAATGATACTTCCAAGGGTGAGAGATGGGATGGACACAGTGAGGTGGGTATGACTAAATGGGGAACGTGAGCGATCCTTATAGTGACAGAAATGTTGTGTATCAATATCAATACACTGGTTGCAATATTACAGTTTAGTTGTACAAGTTGTTACCATTGAAGGAAACAGGGTAAATAGTGCAAGATGTATCTGTATTTTTTTACAACTACATGTGAATCTAGAATTTTCTCAAAATAAAAAGTTTGAAACAATTGTATGTATTCTACTAAATACTTTTTTGATGAACTAATTTTTACTTTAAAAGATGTCATTATAACCTTTTTTTTTATTTTCTCACAGTTCCATACACTTCTTTCAGAATCCTATGAATGTCTTACTGTTATCGGTCAGCACTGGTCTGTGGGTAAATTTCCCAGTTGATGCAATATGTTTGTTTTCTGAAATCCACGTTGTGCCTCACCAGCTATGCCACTGGTAAGGAATTTTCAAACACTTTTATTTAGAAGTCTGACTTGTAGAAAATTAAACAAATTTGCGTGATATTTATCTCTGTATAGAACGGAGCTAAATAAACTATTTTGTGACATGAGCTAGTTAAGCAACATGACATTATTTTTCCCCATAGTCATTTAGCTTAGGACTTCCAACTGTTCAATTCTCTATGGCTCCAATAATAATTCAACTCCTTATTACAAGCTAAGCTGAGCAGTTTGCCATACATTAATAAAAAGATAATAATAATGATAGCATTTAAGGATGGACAACCATGTAATTAACTTTGAATTGTTTGCACAAAAGAGAAATAAAGATGTTATAATCATTGGGGAAGTAAAAATAATGGCTGACTGTTAATTATTTTAGAGGTTTTATAAAGGCTTGTAGTATCTTTTCAAATTAATAGGGTAATATATAAAATATGTTCAAGTTTGTATTGTATTAAAACTAAGTATTAAAATAATATAGAAATTTACAGGGCTCTTCTCTATGTTGATATTTGCTTGTTTTGCACTAAAATATCAGTACGGGTTACCCATTTAAGATGGTATCTAAGTCCTTGGCTTATTTTTTCCCCATTTCCTACTAAAACACTCTAAAATTCAGGGGGAAGGAGGGATAAAAAAATCATAATAACAAAGCAAAATAACAATCAATCAATAAACAGCAAATTTCTCATAATTGTATGACACGTTTGACTCAAAATCTCAGGCAACAGCTGATGCTGAGATATCTTCACCACTTAGAAGTGAACATGAAAAACATCCTTTTGTTCTAGTTTGCTGTTGTTTCTCTTCAATTACCCAGCATTTTCTATCCCTAAGTACAAAAACTGGAGCGTGTTCCAACCAGAAACCCCCCCAAAATAGATCTGTGTCTCTCTACTAGGTGAATACTGTTTTTCAGTATCTACCCACTCTAAAATGCTTTCTTGCTCCTCTCACATGCAAAAGTAAAAATCCTCCAAAAATAATGAGCATGAGAAATAGTTTTCTAATACTTAGAGAGCTTGGGGCGGGGGGGGGGAAGAATTTATATGTGGGTCTGTTAGCTTCCTGGGAATGGCTTCAAAATTGTCTAGGCAGCTGAAGTAGGACGTGGTGATGCCTCCACCCATCAGCCCCATCAAAATTTTATAATGGTTGTCAGTCACTGGACATTAAGCCAGGCACTTACAATTCTTCCTACCCTTGCATCTTTTATATTAGAGGAATAAACACCTTTAAAACCAAAACAGAGTTTCCTCCCCCTCTATTTGTATGTTCTTATGAAGATGACAGGAGTAATTACCCAAAGATCACAAAATAAAAATAGTAAAGAAACACAAAATCATAAAGCAGATTTCATCAATACTGCTAGGAAAAAAAGGACCTATTACCCTAAAGAAATGAGATTATTTGAGGAATATTTGTCTGGTGGGATGCAGTTGAGAAAAAGGTCAACAGTATTGGCCAGCTTAAGATTTATATAGTAGAGAATGTGAAAGGCACTCACAAAATGTAATCCATCCTGTCTACACTCAGAGAAAAAGAGACAGAAAAGCATATATCTTGGAAATTTCAATTGGAGTGGAGAGAAAGGCAAAATGAAGACACTGAAAAGGTCTCCAACGAACTTCAGTCTTAACTTTGACAAATATAATGGAAAGATTGAATGCAGAACAACTGCAACCCTACATAAAGAAATATTAGTAGTAAACCAACAAATAATAACACTCGTTGAAGGGTAAGTCCCATCAAAATCTCAATGTAAATTTCAAAATCTCCAAATAATTCCAAAATTTACCTAAGAAAAAGTGTAAGACAAAATTCAGAAGTAAAACATTTAGACCATACTTTGAATTTATTATATCATGATGTTTCACATTTTCGTTTCGTAACATTCAGTAAAAAGTGATATAGCTGCTTACTTTTAAAACAATTCTACATTCATCAGGCAAGCTCTTGAAGTTTCATGCAAATATTAGATTTGCTAAACATGTTTTAAATAATTTCACAAAGTTATAATCATTTTTTAAAAGATTTAATTATTCATGAGAGACACAGAGAGAGGCAGAGGGAGAAGCAGACTCTCTGTGGGGAGCCCAATGTGGGGACTTGATTCCAGGACCCCGGGATCATGACCTGAGCCAAAGGCAGACAGACGCTCAACCACTGAGCCACCCAGATGCTTCACAAAGTTATAGTCATGATCACCTTAGGAAGTAATGATAGTTCATATATTCTGATAATTGACAGTTATTTAATGTATAAATCATTTTGTGATACTTTTTTTTTCCTTCTGTAACATCATTTTCTTTTCCTCACCTCAATCTGAATTTTTGACTTAACAACATAAAGACTTATATATTCCATAGGTTTACACAGCGACATTCTCTTTTTCTATGACTTAGGAAAGTCGACCCTAGCAAATATGAAAAGCTTAATTAGAGAGAGAGAGAGATGTATTTGAAGTCACCTACTATAGATTATTAGAGAACACCAAAATAACCCACAATAGTGGACTAATAATTACATACACACTTGTATACTTGCAAGTGAACACAATGCAATATTACACAACTATTAAAAAATGGAGTAATCTTTTTGTGTAAGTTTTAAAAATGGTTTATGTTACATGCTTATTTCTTTAAAATCTCATGGAAATGTATCATATGCCTTAGAATTGTTCCAGAATTTATTTTTTTTAATATTTACCTTTTTTGATTTTAGGAATCTTTTTAAAATAATTGCACAGGGCTTTGCTACTCCATTATCCATACTTATTTTGATTTAGAAGCAATATTGGTCTCTTTGATTATATTGCTCAGCTTACTACAAATTTTATTTACCAATTCCTTTTAACTTTGTAGATTTTAGATATATCCCTCATAAAGAAAAGTGCATAAAACAAAATACCTAGCCTAAAGAATGACTTTAAGTGATCCATATAATCACTCTTCAAGTCAAGAAATAGAATTTACCAGCATATCACAATACCACAATGTATAAACTTTGGTAATCACAACCGTCTCATTCTATTAAGGCAACAATTATTTTTACATTTTTGGAAGTCATTTATTTCTTTAAAACCTATCACTGCTGTGTTCATACTTATACCTTGTTTTAAAGTTTGTTTTTAAATGATATCACTAAGAATATTCAGGACACTGGTATACCCATCTTCTTTCAATCACATGATATCTCAACTTTCAATGTAATTTCAGATAGTAATCTTCATTTCCATTGCACTATAGTGTTCTGTTGTATAAAGATAATTTTCCATGTATTATGTGCTGATGGAAATTTTGGTCATTTCCTGATTTTGTATTATAAAATATGCTACTGTAAAATTTTTATCTACATATTTTGATGCATAAATTTACATATTTCTCTTGAATATATGTCAAAGAAAATAGAAATAATCATGTGAACTGTATGGCTTGCAGTTTAGTAGATGTTAAGTTGATTTCTAAAATGGTGCATCCATCATGTCACCATGGGGGTGTCAGTTTTTTACCTTCAGACCTTTAACTGTCAATATTGTTTGTTGTATAGATAGCTATTCATAATAGTTTTTGTTTGCTTTCCTTTGGTTCTTAGGATTTATTTTATAATTTTATTTGCTATTTGAAGATCCTTTTTGTGAAATATCTGTTCTAATCTCTCTCATTTTACTCCTTGGCTATGTATCTTTTAAACTGATTGATTTGTAGATGTTCCTCATAGATTAAGGACATGATCTTGTCAAAATACACATTATATAGACTTTTACTACCTTTCTTCACTTCTTTTTATTATCTTAATATTTATGTTAATAAATAGAAGTTGGCAATTTTAATGCATTTAAACATAGCATTCTTTTCCTTTACAACTTTTGTATCTAGTTAAAGACATTTTTTTTTCCATTCTCAAGGTTGTGAAGACATTATTGTGTATTATCTCCCAAAACATCATAGCATGGTGTTTTACATGTAGGTTCATAACTCATCTAAAATTCAATTGTGCTTATGGCATGAAGAACTGTCCAAGTTTAATTTCACCCTATGTTTTTGCAATTGGGCTAGCACCAATATCTAAATGGTTGTCTTACCTTTAATGTTCCTCCATAGTATCTTTATCATAAAACAAGTTACAGGGACCCCTGGTGGCTCAGCAATGTGGCACCTGCCTTCTGCCCAGGGTGTGATCATGGAGACCCGGGATCGGGACCCACGTCGGGCTCCCTGCATGGAGCCTGCCTCTCTCTCTGCCTGTGTCTCTCATGAATAAATAAATACAGTCTTAAAAATAATAAATAAATGAAACAAGTTTCAATATAGAGGTGAATATAATCTTGGCCAAATATTACATTGTCTTAACTCACATAAGTTTTAAATTAAATGCTTAATTTTTATACAGTTGAAGATTCACATGAGTTGTAAAAAATAATAAAGGAGCCACATGCAAAAAAAAATAATGAATGTAGGAGCTACTGTTCATTTACCCATTTTCTTCAAAAGTAACAACTTGAAATACTATATTACAATATTACAACCAAGACGTTTATACTGATACTATGAGGATACAGTACATATCCATCTGCATAAGGATCACCACTGTTGCCCATTTCCAGTTGCAAACACCTCACTTCCTCCACCCCATCCCTGACACCTGGTGACCATTAATATTCTCTGTTTCTGTAGTTTTGACATTTCAAGAGCATTATACCAACAAAATAATTCAGTACATGACCTTTTGGGATTGGCTTTTTTAATTCAGCCTATTTTTCTAGAGATTCACGAAAGCTCTTACATGTGTCAATAATGAATTTATTTTCACTTTTAAGTAGTATTCCAAGGTGAAAATATATAACACTTTCTTTACCCATTCACCCGTTGAAAGACTGTTAGTTTATTTCCAGTTTTAAAATACTATTTTTAAAAAAATCTATAATAAACCTCCTCTTAAAAGCTTTTGTGTAAACATAAAATTTCACTTCTCTGAGATAAATTCAGGGGTTA
The DNA here is from genome assembly GCF_003254725.2 of Canis lupus dingo. Taxonomy (NCBI): domain Eukaryota; kingdom Metazoa; phylum Chordata; class Mammalia; order Carnivora; family Canidae; genus Canis; species Canis lupus. The sequence continues at coordinate 4,761,439 of NC_064260.1, forward strand.
ATTGTTTGGCTGTGTGGTAGTTACATGTTTAGTTTTATTTTAAAAACTGTCATGCTGTTTTGCAGAGTGTGTGTACAATTTTACACTTCTGTCATCAAAGCATGAATGATCTAGAGCTTCATATCATCACCAGCTTTGGTGTGTTAATATATCTATTTTATTTTAGCAATTCTATTTTTTTTTTTTTTACTGTTGAGTTTTAGGAGTTTTTAATATATTCGAGATACTATTCCTTTGTCAGCTAGGTGACTTGAAAATATTTACACCCAGTCAGTAACTTGTTTTACATTCTTTTAATGATATTTTAATTTAATGAGGTCTGATTTAATTTTTTCCTGCTTATGAATCATATTTAGTGCCAGCTATGTGAACTTTGTTTGTTTGTTTGTTTGTTGTTTGTTTGTTTGTTTTCAGCCCTGGATCCTGAAGATTTTCTCTAACTTCTTTGACATGAGAGTTTGTTGGTTAAGCTGTACATGTAGGTTCTCTTATTGCTCAAAGTTCTCTGGGGAAACATAGTTAATGGTATATGTACATGTAAAGAAATATTTATTTTAAAGAATTGTTTCACATGATTATGCAGTCTGGAGAGCCCAAAATTTATATGGCGAGCCATCAGACTGGAGACCCAGAAAAAAGCTGACATCACAATTCTAGACTGAAGGACATTTGCTCAGAATTCCCTCATTCAGGGATGCCTGGGTGGCTCAGCAGTTGAGAATCTGCCTTCAGCTCAGGGCATGATCCTGGAATGCCGGGATCAAGTCCCACATCAGGGTCCCTGCATGGAGCCTGCTTCTCCCTCTACCTATGTCTCTGCCTTTCTCTGTGTGTCTCTCATGAATAAATAAATAAATAAATAAATAAATAAATAAATAAATAAAGTCTTAAAAAAATGAATCCCCTCATGCAGATTGGTAACATGTAAACCTTACTACTGCCACCTACTGCCAGACTGCCCTCTGGATGGATCTGCTTTAGTCCCCATGTTGCAGGGCCATTGTTGTCCAGAGCCTATCCAGGGTGGTTCCACAGGCGGGGCAGTCTGCAAACAACCCCAACAGGGGCCAGCACAGTTCCAATGTGGATCCTTCCCCAGAAAAAGGGAAAGATAACCACACAAACTATCAGACAAAGGCACCAGTAGTGGGCTGGAGGTTGTCAACTGGTCAGACCACAGGCCCTGCCCACCAATAAAGTTTCTCAGAGGACAACACAGGAAAAATGCCTTGTAATTTGGTGCTACTGTATCTCTGGCAAATGCCTGATCTGACAACACAAGCCCAAGGCACCTTAGACTGGTCCACTAACATGACAGGGACCAAACATTGCCCACAACAGGAAAAAAGATCCATTGCAGATGACTGGACTGAAGGAAACAGTGACTCAGGTATAACAGCAGGGTACATGCATCACACATAAGAGACTCCCCAGAAGTGCTAGATTCTGATGAACAGAGAATACTGCACTTAAGGATACTATAAAACTTCTTCATAAAGCCATTACCCTCAGCAGACTTTCTTAACATACATAAATAGACAGAGAGTTAGACAAAGTGAGGAGACAGAGGAATACATTCCAAATGAAAGATCAGACAAAATCACAGCAAGAGACCTAAGTGAAATTGAAATAAGTAATGTGCCTGATAGATAATTTGAATTAATGACCATAAAGATACTCATTGGACTTGAGAAAAGACTAAAAACATTAGTGAGACCTCATCAAGAAGATAAAAAAGAACCAATCCGAGATAAAGAACACAATACATCAAATTAAAAATATACTAAATGGAATAAATAGCAGATGAGAGGAATCAGAAGGTTGAATCAATGACCTGGAGGACAAAGTAACAGAAAATAATCAAATTGAGCAGAGAGGGGGGAAAAAATAGGCAAAAGGAGATTAGACTTAGGCAACTCACTTGCTCCACCAAGCATAATAACATTTGCATTATAGGGATCCCAGAAGGAGAAGAGAAAGAAAAGGGGCCAGAAGGTTTATTTGAAGAAATAATATCTGAAAAATTCTTAAATGTGGGGAAGGAAACAGAAATCGGGATTCAGAAGGTACAGAGATCTCCCAACAAAATCCACTCAAGGAGGTCCATACTAAGATACATAGTAATGAATACGGCAAAAAGTAGTCATAATGAGAATTTTTAAAGCACCAAGAGAAAAGAACAGTTACATAAACGGAAACCCCAAATGCTATTACCAGATTTTTCAGCAGAAAGTCTGCAAGCCAGAAGACAGTGGCATGAAATATTAGAAGTGCTAAAGCGGAAACACCTTCAGCCAAGAATATTCTACCCACAAAGGCTGTCATTCAGCATAGAGGGAAAGATAAATAGCTTCTCACACTAACAGAAACTAAAGGAATTCATGACCATTGAACAACTCTAGAAGAAATATTAAAGGGGAGTCTGAGTAGAAAGACCATAAGCAACAATAAGAAAACTAGGAAGCACAAAAGGAGTATAAATAAGTGTGTCTATAAAATTAGTCAAGGGTCTCACAAAATAAAAGAATGTGAAGGATGACACCACATACCTAAAATGGAGAGGGAGAGAGGAAGGAAGAATGACATCAAACTTAAGTAAACATCAACTTAATTTAGACCACTATATGCACAAGATGTCATATAAAAACTGAATAGTAACTGAAAATGGTAAATAATAGATATGCAAAAATTAGGGGAGTCTGAGTGGCTTGGATGACTTTCTTACACCACACACAAAAATAAACTCAAAGTGAATTAAGGAGCTAAACAGGAGACCTGAAACCATAAAAACCATAGAAAAGAGCACATGTAATTTCTATGATATCAACCACAACAACATTTCTCTTGATAGATTTTCTCAGGCAAGACAAATAAAAGCAAAAATAAACAATTGGACCTCATAAAAAAAAAAAAAGCTTCTGCACAGCAAAGGAAACAATAATCAAAACTATATAATGAGAGAAGATATTTCCAAATAACATAACTGATACAGGATTATTATCCAAACTATATAAAGAACTTATAAACTCAAGACCCAAAAACAAATAATCCAATTAAAAAGGAGCAGAAGACATCAGTAGATCTTTCTCCAAAGAAGATGTACAGGTGGCCATCAAACATATGAAAAGATACTCAACATCACTAACCATCAGGGAAAAGGGAAGTTAGATCACAATGAGATGTCACTTTTCACCTGTTAGAATGGCTAAAATAAGCAACACAAGAAATAAAGGTGTTGGCCAAGATGTGGAGAAACGAGACCTTCTTGCACTGTTGGTAGGGATGCAAACCGATGCAACAACTCTTCAAAACCGTATGATGGTTCCTGAAAAAGTTAAAAATAGAACTATCCTATGATCCAGCAATTGCATTGCTAGGTATTTACCCAAAGGATATGAAAATACTAAACCAAAACCAAAGAGATACATGCACCCTTATGTTTATAGCAGCAATACACACAATAGCCAAATTATGGAAATAGCTTGTGTCCATTGATTGAAGAATGAATAAAGAGGTGGTGTATATAAAATGGAATATTAATGAAATATTAATATTAATGGAATTTAATCTTGCCTTTCACAATGATGTGGAGCTAGAGTATATTATGCTAACAAAATAGGTCAGTAAGAGAAAGACAAATATCATATGATAGGTAATATATACCTTTATGCTTATTACAGCATTGTTTACAATACCCAAATTATAGAAACATTGTAGAAACAGCCCAAGTGTCCATCAGTTGATGAATGGATACAGAAGATATGGCATATATATGCATATATATATGAAAATATATAATGAAATAATGAAATCTTTCATTTGTAAGGAAGGTGGATGGAGCTAGAGAATATCCTGCTAAGTGCAGGAGCCAAAAGACAAATACCGTATGATTTTATCATATTTGGAATTTAAGAAATAAAACAAATGAACAAAGGATAAAGAGAGAGAGAGAGAGAATCCAAAAACCAGACTCTTAACTATAGAGAACAAACAAATGGTTACCAGTGGGGAGGTGGGTGAGTGAAATAGATGATGGGGATTAGGAGTATACTTCTCATGATAAGTGCAAAGTACTGTATAGAATTACTGAATCACTATATTGTACACCTGAAACTAATATAAAACTGTATATTAACTCTACTGGAATTAAAATTTTAAATTTAATTTAAAAAACAATTCCCTCTTGCTCTGAGGAGGTCGGTCTTTTGTTCTATTAAGGCCTTCAACTGATTGGTTGTGGACCACCCACATTATGAAAAGCAATCTGCTTTTCTGAATGTCCACCAATTTAAATGAAAATCATCCTCAAACTCCATAATGTTCAGAAAAAAGAGCTGACCAACTATTTGGGCACCATGGCCTGGTCAAGTTAACACAATCCAGTCCATGACACGTTTTGAGTTAATTTTTAAAGTAAAGTTTTGCATAAAGTACCTTATGCAAAAATTTTTGCATCTTTTCCTCCTATGTCGTCCACTTAGTCAAGCACCATTTGTTTAAAATGCTGTGTTTTCTACATTGAACTGCTTTTGTCCTTTGACCAAAATAGTTTATGCATTTTATGTGAGTCTTCTGGGTTCTTTATTCTATTCTATTGATCTAGGAATCTCTCCATTTCCCAGTTATACAAAATGCAAAATGCTGCACTCCATCATAATGATTAAAATTAGGTAGAGAGATTTCTTCTACTTTATTTACATTTTTCAAAAATTGTTTTATCTATTCTAGCTACTTTGATTTCTATATAAATCTTAAAATAATCTTCTGTTGTCTACACACACACACACACACACACACACAATTAAATGAAGGTTGCTCTAAACTTAAAGAGCAATTTCAGGAGAATTTTCATCTTTCCTATGTTGATTCTATGAATTCATGACCACAATATGCCTCTGCATTTATTAAGATCTTCCATTCCTTTCATCCACTTTCTGTTACTTTCCACTTTCAGATTCTTTACATGTAAAGTATATATTTAAGTATTTCGTATTCTTTACAATGATTTAAATTGTACTGTGATTTTATGGTATTTTAATAGTATTATATGGTGATAAATGGTAGCTACACAGTTATAAGTGTAACATAGCATATAAACTTGTTGAATCACTATCTTGCACACTCCAAACTAAGGTAACATTGTGTGCCAACTATACCCAAATGAAGTATAGAAAAGAAAAATAAATATTGTGATTTTAATTTTTGTTTCTGTGTGTTCACTGTTAGTATACACAAATGTGGTTGATTGTTAAGTATTGATTTTCTTTTTTTTTTTTTTTTACATATAAGTAAACTAGTTACACACACTTATTAATTACAGGAGTTTTTATTTTTGATGCTATTATGAGCTAAAAGTGACCCACCCTCCAGAACTTGCAGGTTGAAGTCCTAACCCCCAGTGCCTCAGAATACTACTACATTTGAAGATAGGGGTTTTAAAGGTTATTAAGGTAAAAGTAGCTCATTTGGAAGGGTCCTAATCCAATACGACAGGTGTCCTCATAGGAAAAGATGAGAACACACAAAGAGTAAGACTATTTGAAGACACAGAGAACAAACAGGTATCTTCAGGACAAAGAAAGAGGACTCAGGAGAAACTAACTATACTGAAACCTGGATGTCGGCCCTCCAGCTTCCCAAATCATGGAGCAACAAACTTCTGTTGTTCAAGCCATCTGGTCTACCACATTTTGTTATGGTAGCCTTAACAAACTTACTCAGATGCTCTGAAGTTTTCTGCATACACAATTATGTCATCTGCAAATAGAGAAAATAGAGATGATATTTATATCTTTTTTTCTAATTTCTGTCTTTCATCTATTTCTTTATCTGCCTTATTGAGGTGGCTGAAACCTCCGACCTTATGTTGAAGAGGGTTGTTGAGGGTGGACATTCTTACCTTGTTTGCAATCTTAGAGGGAAAGCATTTAGTCTTGTACTTTTTTTTTTTGGTTATATTTTAGATATATTTTATATGCAGCATGTTAATCTTCTGTGAAGTGATCTGTATCTGAAATTTCTGATGCAATTTGTTGGATTTAGTACATGTCATTTACTGCTCATTGCCTGCATGTCTCTCTAAGTAGGGGAAGGAGCTTCTAATATGCCACACAAGTGATTGTTTTCTCAGTCCCAAGGCAAGAAATTCATGAGTTTCTCATTTTAAGAATTATAATCTCTTTGACTTTTTCCTCCCTCTGTACAGGTGATGGTTAACACAAATATAATTAATGTTAATGACTATTTACAGCACATAATGAAGTTAACCAATGTAAAATGCCTCACTCCAGAGAGATGAGATTTGGCTTAAATCTGATAAAGAGTGGTACAATAGATTCCTGACTTTCCTGTATTTCCTCCAGTGTACTTTTATTATTATTCCGCATGAGGAAAATAGCGTCGTTCTGAATGAGCTGAAATAAGTGACCCCATAGAGTGAACAAATCTGCTTACTTCTTCCTACTGGAATATACCAGTCTGCCACTCCTGGTGCAGTGGACAATTGAATAGTCAATTCTGATTTTTTATTTTCAATCTTCTCCCCCTCAGCTAAAAGCTTATTCCAAAATGGTTTGTGAGGCTGGATTGGCAAATGACACTGACCTCTCCTGTTGGTTCTGATTGTAGGTCAGAATATGCCTCTTCAAGTACAGAATTGTTGATATACTCTGATTTTGTGCTATGTTTGTGTATGACAAGACAGTAGAAAGAAAGCCAAAAAAAAAAAAAAAAGCTGAGACTGTAAGGAATCGTTTTTCTTTATAAAATATCCACCACAGTTATATATATCTACTGCCAAATAATAAGTTCTAACTCACATATCTACTTATCCAACAAATACAGTTTGTAGATTTCAATATGCGAATTTGGTGTGACTCAGTCCCCAAGGATATACCAGAAAGGGCATTTGCTAAGTCCAGCCCAGCATGATGCCCTCCTAGGACCATAGCCAAATTACCTAAGATGGTGGCCGTGTTGGGCATAGATATATGGATAGAGGTACCTCAGTAGCTCGTGGTCATCTACCATGAGCCATTTTTGTTCTACAGCCATACTGGGCTGTTGAATGCATGATGGGTAAGGTGTACAATGCCCACTCAGTGCAATTCTTGGTTTCTCCTGTCTCATCACGCCCCAACCAGGCAATTTATATTGTATGCCCTCCATGGGGAGTAGAGGAGGGCAGGCTTACTTGTTCTCAGCTGGTATTTCCCCCTCAAACAAATAGAGGTTTGATTCCTCTCACCTGGAGGCAGACTTCACTGCTAGAGGTTTACAAGATTTGACATTGTAGGGTATCCACGCCAGATATGTTCCTGGTATTACAGAGGTGAAAATTTATAATCCCAAGGGGGAAAATACCCAATTTGCAGTGTCAAAGGACCTTCCTGACCATAACTGCTTGCCTCCATAATCGTCAATAGTGCCAAGGGGATCAGAAAACTTCTGGGGGTACCAAGTACCACATACTGAAGTACATTGAGCTCCAGAATCCACTAGAGCTGCCAACTTCTGTTCATTTCTGGAGGACCAGAGAATAGTGAGCTCAACAGGAGGTCTCCAATTAGCTCCAGTGGCCCTCACCTGGAGTCAGTCTTGGCCTGGCTCCTGCCCATAGGGTGTAGGAGGCACCCATCTCTAATGTTCTGTATTCCTCAGGGCTCTGCTTGAGCTGACGGACATCAGGAATGGTAGGGGCAGAAGGGATAGGTCTTAACTGTTGTTCAGGTTTTAGGATTTTTATTGACCAATCAACACAGCATATGGTTGTCACTCTATCTTCTCAGGTGGCTCCCCACTGCAATGAGGTCAAAATACCTGGGTTATTTTTACAGGACCATTTACAGCTGATTAGGATGTGTGTTTTGCTTTTTGAGTTCCTTTATGTTTCAAGTCTTCCCCACAGCCTGTACCTGTTCTGGGATTTGTCAGTTTCCACTCCATCAACAATGGATCACCCAACATTGTAAATGTCTTGTGCCACCCCTGGGCTCAGCATGGCTATCTGTCCCATATCAGGTGCTGGGGCAGACTAGAGAATCTGGCTTTCATCCCTGGAGTGAATGTGGTCCCATCAGAGCAGAGTCTTCAAAGATAAGAACCTGTCTTATTCCCAACTTTTTAAGAATTTGTTAAACCCCTTTCATCAATTTCCAGGGCTCCACATGCCCAGCGAGGTCCTCCTCATTGAGCCAAGTCTTCCTACTGGCTAGAATAATCCAATATTTAAGGATGTGAGTACCTTGAATATTCCCCTCTCCCAGTGCAATGCAGGTGCTGCTGAAGGGCAGGGCAGGTGGTGACATTGCATTTTCTCTGCCTCCTGCCTAGTCAGAGTAATGGCATCACCCCCAAATCCCACAGCAGCACTAACCATGCCTGGATGCTCTCCCTGGCCTTTTGCTGGAATTTGGCAGCTGTGTCAGTAAAGTCAGCAGGAGAACATTCACTCATATTGAGTGCTTCCTGAACTGGGGCTGCCTTGCTGGCTGTGGCTGCTGTGGCTATGCTTTTGCTTTCCATTTTTTTAGGATTCAGGTGGCTGAGAGTACTCTGTCCCCCTCACTGATGGCCACCACAACCTCTTTAGTGTCCTTGCTTTCCCAGGGCTTTCATTTCCTAGCATCCTGACCAGGCTTGGTCACAAGCACTCAGATTTTAATCCACAGCATCTTGTGCTCTATCAGCTTTGCAGAAGGGCCCACTAAGGTCTCTAACTAATTTTCCTGCTCCCCCACCTTTTCTGCCAAAGCTAGCAGAGTAGTGGACACCCATACCTCCTTTTCTGACCTCAACTGTTCTTCTAACTCCTATCTTGGGCTTTAGCCTCTAGTCGGGCATCAGTGGCCACCTGAACTGCCCACACTATGAGTCAGCCCTCTGGGCCATGTGCTTCCCTTCTCTCTCAAAGTGCATTTTGTAGTTCCTCAAGCAAGTGTATTAAGGCAGCTGGCATTTGGGGAACATCCTTGTCCTCACATGGCCTCTCTTTCAGAACACCTAATTTCTTTGGTCCCATGTCTGGCTCACCAATTGTTTTGCCCCCTCAGGAGCTTCCTTGGTAAGATCTGAAACCAATACCCTGTGTAGAGGGCAGGGTGAAATGAAAGAAAGAGGCTGGTGACTCCACATGGAAGGTGGACAGTGTAATGAGTAAGGGAGCTTACATACAAGCTTTCTTGGGTGCTATAAAATGAGATCTCTGTCCCCACACCCAAAAGTTAAAAGTTTCTATAATAGCCTTAAGTGGGTTCAGTGATTTATACCAACCAGATGGTTTCAACACCACATCACTAGCTAAAGGCTGTGTCTTTGGAACAGACTCCGGGAGCAGGGAAGGCAAGTGGGATGCACATTCCAAGGCCTGGGAAGCCTCTGATTGCTGAGGTCCAGCTCATGGGTCAACAGACAATCATGTCCTCCTGATGACCTCCCTCAACGATATTATACATCCCGACTCTGGGAGCAATGGGATACACAGTAATAAACAAAATGAAAATAGTCTTTTTCCTCATGGAGCATAAATATGGTGTGGGAGGTAGTCCACAACTCTGTAAGTTACAGAGAATGTTTAAATGCAAATTGGGGGGGCCTTGGGTGGCTCAGTAGGTTAAGCGTGGGACTCCTGATTAACACTCAGGTCATAATCTCAGGGTCGTGGGATCAAGCCCCACATCAGGCTGCATGCTTGGTGCAAAGCCTGCATAAGCCTCCTTCTCCCCCTCTCCCTCTGCCCATCTCTCTCTCTCTCTAATAAAAAAATATGCAAATAGGATTGTTATTTCTTTGCGGTCAGGTTTACTGAGGTATAAAATGCATACAGTAAAATTCACACTTTTTGCACATATAGTCCTAGTGCTTTGACATCTTCATAGTTATGTGACCATCACCACATAAGCACTGTTTTAAGTGGTAATTCACTTATGCTGTTTGGTCTTGCTTATGCACCCTTCTCTAGTAATGGACTGAGTTTATCAAAAATTTATTCCAGACACTTTCTGTTTACTGTGGCTTCATGGCTTCTTCCATATTCAGAGAAGATGGACTTGCCAACGTCAGCATTCGGGAGCCAATTCAACAGGGACTAGAGGCCCTTGTTACTGGACACATAAGAAGTAGTGCAGAGTCAGATAACAACTGCTTCTTTTGAGATCATCCCTGAGCTGAACAAAGGGAGAAAAAAATATGTTTTTTTTATTATTCTATGCAATATCCTCTGTCACACTAGTGATATATGCACCAGATGCACATATAAAATTATTTTATATAATATTCTCTGGATAGAAATAGAAATGTTGTTTCTTTAAAATGTCCCACTTTTGGGGGGGTTATCATTCTGGACTATTTTCTTAAAACTAGATTGATTAAAAAAAAAAAAAAAAACTAGATTGATTCCCAAGAGGCTATATGTGAATTAGGTTCTCTACAGATTTTTGAAGCGCAAGCTCCAAATCTAATGATTATTTGTAGAGCTAGCACTAATAGTACTTACGCGAGTGAAGTCTTCATGACTCTGTTTTGTACATCCTGGGTTTCATGGTGATGTGCTGTCATTGAACGGTGGTCTGGCAGATGGAATAACCTACTGGTTTTACATAGTTTCAATAATTGTGAGCATCACCATTCTTCTTTACAAAGAAGGGCTTTAAGTCTTGGAGTAAATTGAACTTGTCTCAGAAGAAAACTAGTATAAAAGTACAAACAAAAAGTCCTTGCAGCTTTAAGCATGGGCTTATCGAACTGAGGTGTCTTTTCTACCCTTTCATGCTTTATGTTCTACAGAATCTGAGTTCATGCCGAATGGATTCCGGCCAATAATTTATAGCCTTTCCCTTAAATCAAGACTGAGTTTAAAATATAGTTTGTCATTTGTCTTAACACTTCTGTATGCTGTTCTCAAAATATATAACGTTTCCCTCAAGTACTGAGACCGTCCTCACAATACAATAAACAGATCTATTCCTAAGTCTTTTGTTGTCAGCATTGTCCCTTACTGGTAATTATGATATTAGTGCTAGAGATTTTTATTTTTTGTTTAGATTCTTTTGTAAATATTCTTTATGAAACTGTTGAAATGCCATCTCTTCCTGTGTTACTGAGCATTTTTCTATCATATAGATCTTGGATTTTGTCAAAACTTTTTCTGCATCAATTTGTAGAATCTGGTTAAGCTCGTTGACATATTGGATTAGATTGATTAACTTTCAAATTGCCAACCCGCCTTGCATCCCTAGACAAAAATTCATCGGTTATCATGTATAATTATTTTCAGTTATTGCTGCATTTGATTTGCTTGTATTTTAAGGAATTTTATGTTTTAGTTCATAGAGATATTTTTTCATTTTTGTGTATTTTTTGTACTTTTCTGAATATTAAGCTTATAAAATGAGTTTGTAATGTTTTCTATTTTCTGGAAAATGTGTAAAATTGGCATTAAACTTCTTTTGTTTATTTATTTTTTGGCATTAAACTTCTTTAGTGTTTAGCTAAATTCTAAGTGAGGTCATCTAGGACTAGATATTTTTTAGGGGGAAGTATTTACTTGTGAATTTAGTTCTATGAAGGTACAGGACTATTTAGGTTGTCTGGTCCATTTTAATTGTGTTTCAGTACTTTTTTTCATGAAATTGATCCGTACATAGTACCTAGCATGTCAAATTTATGAGTGTAGTGCTGTTTACATATCAACTTTATTTTGGCTTCAAGACAGTGAGTGATTCTTGTTTCATTCCAGATCTTTATGATTTTTTTCTTCTTTTTATTTTTATTAGTCTTGCCAAAAGTTATTTTTTTTAATATTCAAAGATCCAGATTTTTGTTTCATTGATTTTTTAAAAGATTTTATTTATTTATTCTTGGGAGACACAGAGAGAGGCAGAGACATGGGCAGAGAGAGAAGCAAGTTCCATGTAGGAAGTCCAATGTGGGACTTCATCCCAGGACCTCGGGGTCACACCCTGAGCCCAAGGCAGGCGCTCAAGTGCTGAGCCACCCAGGCATCCCAAAATTATCCCTATTTTTATTCGTTCCAATATTCTTTTTCCCCCCTTCTGATGTCCCATGCTTTCTTCTTATTTCCTTTCTGTTTGGAGAAGTTTCTTTAGTCATTCTTTAAAGGTAGGTTTACTAGCAACAAATCTAACTTTATCTTCTTCTGAGTCATGTTCATTTCCCCTCATTCTTAGTGACACTTTGGTCAGGTACAGAATTGTCGGCTGCAGTTCTCATTTTCTTTACCTGAGCATGCCGTGCCAGGTCCTTCTGGCCTTGACTGTTTCAGGTGAGATTGCCGTCTTTCAAACTGCCTTTCACCTGTCAGTGGTGCATCATTTCTCTTTGGCTGCTTTCAAGATCATTTCTTCTCCCTGCCAGAAACCTGATATGGGACTTGATCCCAGGACCCCAGGATCACAACTTGAGTCAAAGGCAGATGCTCAAGTACTGAACCACCCAGGTGCCCCTACTCATTGTATTTTAGTTCTGAAATTACCATTTTTTGCAGTAACTTGTATTATTTTCTTAATATTGTCTGATTAATCATTTGTTTCAGGAGAATTCATAATTACTTAGTAAGACACTATTATGATGATTGCTTTAAAATTCATTTCAGGTAATCCCAACATTTAATTTATCTTGATGTTGGCATCCATCAATTGTCTTTTTCTCATTGTTTTTGTAATTTTCTAGTTCTTGACATGAATAGTGTGTTTTAAATTGTACGTTGGACATTTGGGATATTATTTTATGAGAGTCTGGATCCTATTTAATATTTTTGTTTTACCAGGAACCTCTGTTGAGGTGGAGCATGAAGGACAGGAGTATGCATCTATGAGCTTCTATCTGGGTCCCACCAACACCACCTCAAATGTGAGGCATTGACTTATTCCCATATGTTTGCCTCCAAGTTTGTATGATCAGCTTTGCTGGGTTTAAATGCCACCAGGGAGGGTGAGACCAGAGAACTTACTCACACTGATTTATTATTGTAATGAGTACCAGAAGCTCTTTGCTGACAGCTACCTGCTGGGCTCTACCAACTTCCAAAGAGAAGTGGGGAACTCCAGAGTGCCAAATTCTCCCTCGACCCCCTTGCCTCATGATGCATGTGGGAGATGAGCATGCCGCTCCCCCCTGGCCTCTGCATACACCAGGGAAGGCTGGGAACTGCGTGTTGAGTACTCCACCTTTTTCTACCTCATCCTGTCTGATGGATGCTAGGTTTGAGCGGGAGCTAAACTTCCTCCTTAGACCCATTAACATCAAGGGCTGGAGGAGTGGGTAGAGTGGTAGCTCCCATTATTTTGTGCTGCTTTCTTCAGTCTTCTTGCTGCTGTCAGCTGGATGTGGAAGTTCAGGTTCCACTGCATCTCACTTTCAGTGCTTTCTCACTGAAACCAGGGGTGAGGTCTGAGGGGGATAGGAGTGCTTTCCAGCCCTGACTTGTACCACCTTGTTCAGCCTTGTTGATGTCAGGTGGATGCCAAGGCTCAGTTACCCAGAGGAGTTGGATAACATGGCAGTGGGCAGAGAGGGAAGCACTATGCCAGGAGGGAAGTTGGTGAACTTCTTGTTTCCACTGTTTAGAGACCAGCTCTCTCTCTACTCAGCCTGCTGGCAGCATTCTTCAGGACCCTGGGAACTTCTGCCTGCCTCCTTAGAACACAGTAGAGGGATGCCTGGGTGGCTCAGCTGTTGAGTGTCTGCCTTCAGCCCAGGGCATGATCCTGGAGTCCCAGGATCTACTTCCATGTCAGGTTCCCTGCATGGAGACTGCTTCTCCCTCTGCCTGTGTTTCTGCCTCTCTCTCTGTGTCTCTCATGAATAAATAAATAAAATCTTGGAAAAAGAACACAGTAGAGAGTGAGGTGTGTGGTGCAAGATCAATTTCCTATGGGCCCTCCTCTGAAACTTTCAGGAGGGGGAGGCTTTCTCATTGATGTTTTGCTGAAGGTGGGCTGGCATTGCTAAAAAAAGATTTTTGTTGTCAAGCCATCCTTTTCTTCATCCTTTGGTTCAAGGATGGGCTTAAAGAAGCTCTTCTGGTCTATCCTTGGTGAAAGTTCCAGCACCCTGGAACACCCTGAATGGGATATATAAGAACAGGGATAGTCTTCAAATTTGAAAGTCCCTGGGCAGTCCTTCTCCTTTTCCCACATTTCAGAGATTTCCCTCCTTGTTAATCGTGTTACCTCCAGGGCCTTTAATTAGAGGAAGGAGGATGGAGGAAGGATGGGACCATTTTGGCAGAAGTCCTAAATATAGCTTTTGAAATAAATTTAGTATAATATAGGTACTGCCCCTATGTTTTTCTTCTTTTCAAGACGATTTGTATATTCCCATCCCTTTCATTTTTCTATGCAAGCTTCAGAATTAGGTAGTCAATTCTTTTCACAAATCTCTATTCAGAATTTAATTGATTTAATTTAATATGAAACAAATGTGGGGAGAATTAACATCTTTATTGAGTCTTCTAATCCATGTAAACATTATATTTTTCAGCTTATTTATGCCTTTTTAAGTGTATGTCAATACTATATTGTAGCTTACTTGCATAAATATATTTTATATCTTTTATTATATTTATTCTGAAGTAATCTATTGCTATTTTAAATAGTAGCTTTAAAATTATTTATTAATTTTCTTTAATACTGGTTTATAGAATTATAGTTCATGTCTTGCTGACATTCCACATAATAAAGTTGTGATAGTTTTTCATTCATTCTAATCATATATTCTAACAATTCAGTCCTAGGGTGATCTTGATACACAATTGCATCATCTTTTTTTGTGTTTCTCTACCTTCCTTTTTTTTGTTGTTGTTGTTGCCTTACTTTATTACTCAAACCTCTAAAATAATACTGAATAGAAGTGGTGCTATCAACACTTGATTTTTTCCAAATTCAAAACAAAGGAATTCAGTATTTTCTCTTTGATTTTTAGGGATTTTTTTGGTTTAAAAAAACAATATTCTTTTATTTTGTTAATGTATTTAGAGTGTTATAACAGTGATAATAACTCTTGGTTTTTAATATGCCTGAAAATATATTTCCTTCTTTCTCAAGCATAAAAATATCTTGGAATTATAATCATGGTGTTTCAACTATTTCTGTTATCTGTATATATGTTGCTCTATTTTATTATAACACTAATTTTTTGTTGTTTTTTTATGAAAACATTGTAAATCTTATTCTCCATTTCTTAAATATAGTATTTTCTCTCTTTGGGAGTTTCTTTTTTTTAAGATTTATTTATATATTTGAGAGAAAGAATACAAGCAGGGAGGAGAGGCAGATGGAGAAGCAGACTCCCCACTGAGCAGGAGCCAAAGGCGGGACACAATCCCAGGACCCTAAAATCATGACCTAAGCTGAAGACAGAGGCTTAACCAACTGAGCCAACCCAGGTGCCCCTTTCTTTGGGTGTTTTATGAGTTTTCTTTGTATCGATGACTTTCAGAAATTCTTTAAAGAAGAATTAAATTATAAAGTCATAAAGACTTTATGTTCTTTATATTTTCTATAAACTGGTATGTGTTTTTATTCTTTCAAGAAAATAATGAAACTTGACTTCCTGTTATTTTTTAGGCAGTATTATCTCATTAATTCCAGATGATTATTCTGATTATTTGTACCTTGGTGTATAGAGGCTTATCATGTGTCTGGTGGTTAATTTTCCCTCAGAGGTCTTGTTTCATCTTTGTGTTTGGCAGTTAAGTTTGAATATAATTATATTGATTCTTGGTCACTTTCTTCCTGAGGTCCTCTTCTATACCTCAATGTGAGGAAAGGCTGCCAAGATCATCAGGCTCAGCTGGTGGCACACTACCTCGTGGCATCTGTAAACTAAAGCAAAGCAGCAGCTAGTGTCTTTGCAGATTGACAAGTTGCTCAGCCATCCATATTCTGGTCAGATGGATGTGGGGAGAGCCAAGAACTTTGCATGTCTCTAAATGTAGACAAATCAAAGGCATTAGGGACAGGGATTATTCAGGAAGCTTTGCTTTAATGCTGTGATATACAGGATTGATCCTGCTACCCTGCTTCTACTTGTCACATCTCTTCAAAATTCTCAAGCTTGGAGTATTTGAAGGGATTTCCTTTCCAATTACTATAGTCCAGCCATAGACAATATGTAAACGGATGCACATGCTTGTGTTCCATTAACACTTAGTTACAAAATGGTCCACTGTGTATTTTGCAACTCCAGTATCATACAATAAAGACTGATAAAATTTAAACAAAGGAACAAAAGATATGCTTAAGAATAGAAAAAAACAATTAAATTTTCTTTCCAAATAATACAATTTTCTACAGAGAAAGCCCGAGAGAATCTATAGACATAAAAACAATTCAAAATAACCAGAGTTAAGTAAGACAGCTGTAAACCAAAATCAACATTGTAGAAATCAAAAACAACCAATGAAGGAATGTTAATATTTTGAAAGCCTTAATGAGAATAGCAAACAAGCTTTAAGATTTTGAGAATATTTTTCTTCAGAGTTTTATTTTTGCAATCTAAATTAAATTAAAAGTTTTGGAAATCTACATATTGCCTTGGATGTTTTTCAGTGGAGAAATAACGTTTAATTTAATTTAAAGCTTAAAGGGTCAAATGGGGTGAAACTTTCAACATGACTAAATATTCAAAAATAAAACCATTAAATTGCTCTTTGAAATCACTCCAAAAGAATCCAAATACTATGGTGATTTGCTACTCTTCTCAATATCCAAGCATTTCTTTAGAAATCAGAAACATTGTTTCATCTTTTATCCTCTCATATGATTCCATTCCATTTCTCACAAAATTTCACAGTATTTTACCTTTGTAATAATATATTTTATAATGAAGTAATTTTGTTCATTGCTCTATCATGTCTCTATTATAAAGTTAAATCTATAAACACTGATTTTTTAAAAAAATCTCTGTAATTCCATGTTTCCAAGTTTATAATCTGGATTTATTTATTACAATGACTATCATGAAAAGTTGGTCAAATTATAGGAAGGCATTATAATTTTAGTAAATCTTAAATATAAATATATAAATATCATTTAATTTTATCTGCATATCTAGATGAGCAGCACCATGGTTTATTTCAAATTGTGTTCACTACTTGCTGCTTGAAAGAGTCAGAGTTCAATATCATTTCTCTAGATCTAGGCACTGTATCTATGTTCACATGAATTAATAGACAAGCAGGTAAAAAGTTTTGTCATTTGATTCTTTGAATTCTTTCTGGGTCATATTAGTGATTGAAGAGATGACAGCTTGATTCTTTCTTCAATGTTGTTAAAAGCAAAACAAATTATGAAATTAATATTCAAAAAGTATTTTTTCTACAAGACCTTTTCTAATTATTTTGAGAAATAGAAGGAAGCTGATTGACAAGGCACATCTTGACCTTAACCAAACACTTTATTTCTAATAAGATTACTTTTAGAAAAGACACATAATAATGTTGAGGATCTAGAGACACATTTCTTCTATAATACCTATGAGCTACAGTTTAAATACAGCTGCTAAAGAAAATCTGATACCCTTTAATAGAACCAGGCTACAAGACTCATCATGGATAAATCCCCCCCAAAATGGTTTTGTTTTTGTGAAATTACAAGATACAAATGAATGAATGTATTGTGTCATGCCATATTTTTTCAAGACACACAATACAGTATTTTACATATCTACACAAACATGCATAAACACATATATCTATACACACATATGATGTAAAATTATATTACATAAAAGGCAACAGTATACAAGTGTAAAAGAGGATACCTACAAGTTTCAGGATTTGATTACTTGTGTTGGTCTTTTCAGTGATTTCTACTCTTTCTTTAGATTTATGTCTCACCTAAAAGGAAATAAAGTCTAGAGCATAAAGAAAGTAGAGAGAGAAGGAAGGAGACGTAAAAAGAAGGAAGGGTGGAAAGAAGAAAGGAAATCATAAGGGGTTGATTTTAAAACATCTTCAACAGATAAGTTAAAGAATAATATATGGCCATCCTAGGAAAAAAATAGAGGATATGTTGTCCATTAGGTACACTAGATATATGCAAAAATATAGAAGGCAAGGAATGAGTAAATGTCATATTGGGGATGAAGATTAAAGCTGATGTTAAGATGTGTCACAGTACATGTGCATAAAAATGTAAATTAAAAAAAAATAAAAATAATCAGAATGGAAAGGAATGTTTTGTTTATTTGTTTAAAGCTGCAAAGTCATTAATGACCAAAGAACAAAGACTCTTTCCATATAGACAAACACCTAGAATTATCTTTCGAAATAATTACATTGTCACATACAATCTCAATAATATTTTTACTATTTCTACATTTAAGTATTATAACAGTATTTTTTCCTATATTTCAAGACTTCATATTGAATAGTATATGTCCAAAACATGTAATCATTTTTACTATGGTCAAAACTGGAAAAGAATTGAACAAAAATATTTTAGTCAGGAAAAATATAGCAGAATTAGCTAGCACACATAAAACTTTGACCTTTGGAATATCCAGAGAGATACTTGAAAACTCATTCCCTTAAGAGCCTCTGAGAAGATGGGTTTGCCTGACTAATTCTTGTTCCCTACTGTGTCTGTGTACTATTAACTATTTTTCCCAGAATAAAAACAATCACAAAGGTTATTGGTTATGCTAGACTGGAGAAAATAAGGCCATTAGAGATAACCAACTCTTTCTTTATATTTCTGTGAGTAGGAGGGGATAGATGTCCAGCTTCAGCATTTGGGTGGATCAAATGCTTTAAGCCTCATTTCATAAAAAGAACAGATTAACCATTCCCATAAAGGCTGAAATAAAATTCATAAATGTAAATGAACAGCTGGTTTACAAATTTTCACAGTCTGATTACTCTCCAATTTTACTAAATGAAAGAGGAACTGTAAGCTCAGACTTTGTACTAACTATAGACAGTAAAATCTAGTTCTGGTGGCTAGGAGGATGGCTTATGTATTCAGGAAATAGTGGCATACATCCTCTCTGGAACTGAATATTGTGTACATTATTGAATAAGTTATTTATATTTTTCCATATTAAACTAGTTCCTCATATCACAAAATAGAAAAAGTAAAGCATCTGGAAACTTTGAGTAACAGCTTACTCTACCTTAGAAAGCAGAAAACAACTCTGTTGTTAAACACTTTTCAGATGTTATCAGACTGTTAGAATGGATTCTCTTTTTCTGAAATTTTAAAATTATACAATAAGCTCCAAGGAATGTGACTGGTATAGCACTTCTTGCTACAGCATTAAATTTCAAATACATTTGAGATTGAGGGAGATTTGCAGAACTACAAATTAACTTCAAAACCATCATTCCTTGCAACTTTACATATTTTCAGGAGCAATAGCTCTGTTAGGCTGTTGAGATTATAACTAAACCAATATGCTCTATCTATGATAAAAGTAGATAAAAAAATAGATTGCAACCTGGAATTTTGTTACTATGACCAAAACTATGGATTACGTTATACACATTCTACCTCTAGTAAATTGTGTCTCATGGGATATGTCTGAATTTGTTTTTTAGGCACATCATTTACTGAATCTGAAAATAAGTGAATGATAGAGCATTTTTATGCATTGATTATTTTATTTGTGGTTGTTTCTTCATCTATTAATCTTTTAGACGGTTAATTGGAAGGGTGAGTATGGGAAGGTGTGCACAGTTGAAGTACCTTTTGCAAAATGTAAAACAGCTTGTAGAGTATAGGAGAGGATAAATTCAGGTAGAATGAAAGAGGAATTGTCATCCAATGTATACTGCTTAAAGTTCTGGGTGGTTATTCCATGTCTGAATCTGGCTTGGAAATTATCCAGAACATAATGGCTGTTCAAAAAATAAAATAAAATAAAATAAAATAAAATAAAATAAAATAAAATAAAATAAAATAAATAACAGTTTTTCAGTTGTGTATCTAAACTCAGGAAAACGGGCAGCCCCAGTGGCCCAGCGGTTTAGTGCTGCCTTCAGCCCCGGGGTGTGATCCTGGAGACCGGGGATCGAGTCCCATGTCCTGCTCCCTGCATGGAGCCTGCTTCTTCCTCTGCCTGTGTCTCTGCCTCTCTCTTTCTCTCTGTGTCTGTCATGAATAAATAAATAAAATCTTTAAAAAAATAAAAAAATAAACTCAGGAAAACATAAGGTCAATAAATAAACAATCTTAGATAAATATGAGAGGTGCTTCAAAATATGACTAAAGAAAAAGTGTATAGCTGCCTGTAGGATTTAACAATCTATAGAGGTAGTTCCTATAAGAAAGGGTGGTAGAAAAGAATACAGAATAGACTAGTTGAAGATTGAACCTGACTTTTTATGTTTTGGCAGATGGAGTTCCATTTTTGATGATGGTAGTAGAGGTTGTGTTGGATTTGTCCTCTAACCGACAACAGTTGCACATTCTTGAAAAATAACTACCTGATAGTGTTGGAAAAAGAAACTTAGAGAATGACTCTGAGTGAGAATTGTGTTTGTATAGTTGACACAGCCCAATTGGATCAGTAAGAAATTATACAAGAAAAAAAAAAAAAAACTCCTCAGTTTCCCTGGCTTGAGGAGTCAGAGAACTAAGATTGAAGCTGCTGCCAGAATAACAGGAAAATAATCACAGAAATTCCAGAAAGGATGGTGTCACAAGGAAAGCAAAAAAGCTGCATATAATCCCCACCAAAATAATTGGCTGAGTTCTAAATAGTACACATGTAGGAATATAAAGTCACAAGTGGAAGGATGAAATGATTTGGTTGCTGCCCATCACAAAAAAAGGCAGAATTTCACCCACATTTTTTAATAGAAATCAGTGGAACCTAGGGCTGGCTCAGTTGATTAAGCATCTGCCTTTGGCTCGGGTCATGATCTTGTGGTCCTGGGATCAAGCTCCACATTGGGCTCTCTGCTCAGTGAAGAGTCTGCTCGTACCTCTCACTCTCTTTCTGTCCACCCCACGCCAATAAATAAATAAAATCTTTTAAAAAATCAGTGGAACCCATAGTCTCTACAACACATAAACCACAACGTGCAGTATATAATACAAATCAGTAACCAAATGAAGACTCTAGAAAATGTGACATAATCAAAATAAAAAGAAACCAATGTAAATCAAAATAAGATGTTGAAAGATTCAGATGTTGAAAAAATCAGAGAATAATGTTTTAAAATCTATCAAAAGAATGCTTGAAATTTTTAATTATTTTTAAAAGAAAAAAGTATGGCAATGAAGAATGAACACACAGGAAAATCAGCAGAGATATAAACTATAAAAATAACATATACAACTTTTAGAACTTAAAAGCAAAATATTTGAGGAGTGCCTGGGTGACTCAATCAGTTAACCTCCCTCCTTAGGCTCAGGTCATGATCCCAGGGTGCTGGAATGGAGCCTGCATCAGGGAGCCCAGTTCTCTGTCTGCCCCTACCTCCCTCATTTGCTGTCTCTTTTTCTCTCTCTTTTTCTCTCCACCCCTCTCCAAATAAATAAAATCTTTAAAAAATTAAAAAAATAAAGTATGTGAAATGATAAACTTACTAATCAGACATCATATTGCAGATGGAAAGAATTTATAAAGCTGAAGAAATATTTATAGCAATGAACCAATTTGAAAAAGAAAAAGAACAATAAGGAGAATAGATAGTAATCCATTCAAGAATATCAGGTGGTCAATGATCTAATACACATGTAAATTGTAACTGAAGACTCAGTAGGAAAAAAGAGAGCATATTAGAAAGAAAAATAATTGCAATAATAATAAAGAAAAATTCCAAAACGTGTTGAAAAAAAAAAAAAAACCTCAAAATTGCAGATGTAAATAGCTCAACAAACCTCAATGGTAAATAAAAAGAAAAATACAACTACAAATGTCAGTAAAATTGCTGAAAACCAAGAGCAAAGAATAAATTTTGGGAAAAAAATCCTTTAAAGGCATATTACATTCAAAGGATCAATAATAAATGATAGCTGACATCATATCAAAAAAAAATTGAGGCTAGTAGAAAATGATAAGTATGAAGTGCTAGGAAAAGCAAAGTAACTGTCAGCAGGTTCAAAAGATGAATTGTTAAAATGGAACTCTACAGTTTTAAGAATTTTGCATTCTAAGTAAAATTTTATAATGTCGACTCCAAGATGATTGTGATTGGTTCAAATGCTTATTGTAATTAGTAGAGTGACCACTAAAAATATTCTAAGTGATACAACAAAGCTAATGTGTGTGAGCAAACTCTCTGGGGCCAAGGAAAGAATCATCAGAAACCATGAATAGCAATAGTACCTGTGGCACTAATAGTGTTAATGACACTCCTTGGTCCTACACAGTAGACTGATAACATTCACAACTGATGGAGAATGATTAGTAGGCTTCTGGAGACAGAAAAATACTGCCCATAATAAGGAGAATAATCAATCAATTACAGTTACTCCAGAACTGACGTTGAAGATAGAATTAGAAAAAATAACAGTGAAGATACTATTATTACTTTTTTTATGTTCAAAAGGTTAAGCAAAAACATGGGAGATATTTTGAAAAAAACACAAGTTGAACTTCTACAGATGAAAGTTATAATATCTGGAATGAAAAATCCACTGGATGACATTAATGGCAGATTAGAAAGGAAAAAGAAGATTGGTGAACTCAACAGTATAGAAATATAAACTACCCAGAATGAAATGCAGGAAGAAAAAAAATGACACACATCAAAGAGTGATGGGACAATTAATATGTCTAATTGGAATCCCTGAAGAGGAGAGATAGAAAGCATATTTCAAGAAGTAATGGCTCCAAACTTTTCAAACTTAATGAAAACTATAAATCTGAAGATCCAAGTTACTCAATGTAGAGCATAGGGAACATGCAGAAATGTACACTATGTATATCATATTTTAAAAAGTCATAAAGAAAAAACTTAAAAGCATCCACTGAGAATGACAAGCAACCTACAGAGAAAAAAAATAGGACATAATGAGAAGACAGTGAAGTGACATACATCTATAAGATGTAAAGAAAAAGAAAGACAATTAAAAAAAGCTATCAATCTTCAGTTCCATAACTAACAAAACATCTTTAAAAATGAAAGTAAAATAAAGACATTTTCAGATATTAAAAATGGATGAAAGAATTCATCTGCAGCAAACCTGAAATACAAGAAATATTGTAAGTATTCTTTAGAAGGAAGAAAATAATACCAAATGTACATTTGGATCACCAAAAAGGAACAGAGACCACTGGAGAGGGTAACTACATGAGCTGATACATCAGATATTCTTATTATTATTTGTATTTGTTTCTTATTGCAGCCCTAACAAATTGCCATGAAATTAACAGCTTAAAACAACAGATTTATTATCTTTACTATATTGAAATCAGAAGTCTAAAATGGTTCTGCAAGACTGTGTTTCTTCCCAAAGTTCTATTGCAGAATCTGTGCCCTTTATAGAGTCTGAAAGCCACTTAACACTTTTTGGGTATGAACCCTCCCTCCACATCCATTCAACAAAATAGTATTTTCTCTCCTTTATAACCTTTGTTTTAGTCCTTGTTTCTCCTAATACTAACTTTGATTCTCCTGTGTTACTCTCATTAGAACACTTATGATTATGAGACCAACTGAGACAATTTGGGACAATTTAACACGTCAATGATAAATTTACAATTTAACTTGATCACATCTGTAAATTATGTTTTACCGTGTAAGGTAACATATTCAGAGGTTTTGGAGATCAGGATATGGAAATCTTTGAGAACCTATTATTCAGCCAATCACATTTATTTATTTATTTATTTATTTATTTATTTATTTATTTAGTATTTATTTATTTATTTATTTATTTATTTATTTATTTATGATAGACACAGAGAGAGAGAGAGAGAGGCAGAGACACAGGCAGAGGGAGAAGCAGAAGGAGAAGAGGGAGAAGTATAGGGAGAAGCAAGCTCCATGCGGGAACCGGACACGGTACTCAATCCTGGTCTCCAGGATCGTGCCCTGGGCCAAAGGCAGGTGCCAAACCACTGAGCCACCCAGGACTCAGCCAACTACATTTTATTGAGTAATCTCTTTAAAAGAGGATTGGTTATTTAAATAGAATAATAATAATGTATTTTGAGGATTATAACATACATTAGAATAAAATGATTGACAATAATATAGCATAAATTGTGTAAGGTTCATTTACTGTATTTGAAGTTATATAGAATCAAGTGATACTAGGCAGTGATAAGTATAACTAATGAACCCTAAACTGAATGGTAAGGTAACAAAAAATAGTAACAGGTAATAAACCAAAAAAATAATGGTCATGGAATATTTTTAAAAATAATTAATTTAAAAGAAGTCAGTAAAAGATGATAAAGAAGAAAAAAGAACAGATGAGAGAAGTAGAAAACACATGGTAAGATGAGAGTCATATTTAACTATATCAGTAATTACATGAAATACAAATAGCAAAAAGACTGACTAAAAGATTGAGGATGTCAGATCAGATAAAAATTTAAAACCATATATTACCTACAAGAGACTGTTTTTTGAGAGAGAGAGAGAGAGAGAGAGATAATATATGTGAGCAGGGGAGAAGGAGAAGTGGGAGAGGGAGAGAGAGTATCTTTAGGCAGGTTCCACACTCAGTGCAGAGCCAATTCAGGGACTGGATCTCATGACTCTGAGATCATGATCTGAGCCCAAATCAAGTCAGACACTTAACTGACTGAGCCAGTCAGGTGCCCCCAAAACATTCTTTTTTAAAGAAAAATAGGTTAAATCTAAAGGGCTGGTAATGTGTACCATCTTACCACTACTTGAAAGTGGAATAACCATATAAAATATATAAAAATAACCATATAAAATATAAAATTATGTTACTAGAGTTAAATACATAATTTTATAATGATAAGATAAATTAATCAAGAATATACACCAATCCTACTTAAATACCTAATGATATGGCTTCAAAACACACAAAGCAAAAACTAATGCTCCAAAGAGAAATCAAGAAATCCATAATTATAGTGGAATATTGTAAAAGCCTTCTCTCAGTAATTAATTAAAGAAAGTAGATGGAGAAATCAACAACAGTATGGTAGACTGGAAAATACTACCAGCTTTTCCTGAGGGTTATAAGACAATTCACCTAAGAAATAACTTCTCAAGAGTGTTTGATACATGTACTAAATAGACAATGCTCTGGTCATAAAACAAGTCTCAATAATATCAAAGTTACTCAAGTTCTAAGAGGTGTTTTCTGACCACAATCTAATAAATAACAGAAATATTTTTGGAAAATCTCCAAGAATTGGTAAATAATTAACACATTTCTAAATAACATATTGATCAAAGAAGGCATTAAAAAGGAATTTAGAATAAATCTGGAACTAAATTAAAATTTAAAAAAAAATCTAATTAGATTTAGCTAAAGACTTGCTTAGTAGGACATTGACAGCAGTAAATACCTCCATCAGGAAAACAACAATAAAAATCAGCCTCAATGGCAGCTGAAGAAACTATAAAATAGAGAAAAAAACTAAACTGAAAGCAGGCAAAGGAAAGGAAATAATGCAGATAAGAGTGGAGATTAATGTAGTTCAGACAGAAATTGAAATAGATAATGAGAAGCAATGTTAGTGGAATCAAAAGTTGACTATTTGAAAAAATAAACAAAGCTTGTAAAAATTTAGCTTCACTTACCAGGAAAAAAAGGAGAACATACATAGATTATCAAAATCAGAAATGAAAGAGTGATCAGTATTGACATTACATAAATTAAAATAATTATAGCACAATATTAGTAACTGTATTACACAAAGTAGTTACTTTAGATGAAATGGACAGATTTCCAGAAAAACAAATGGTCTAAACTGCCTCAATAAGAAACAGATCTGAATATATTTACAATCCTTTTATTATAATCCTATATATTATATATTATAATATATAATTTAATATTTAATTTAATTTAATATTATATATTAATATATTTATAATCTTTTTATAATCCTTTTTAATTAGTACTTAAAAATCTCCCAACAAGGAAAAAACCACAGGCCCAGATTATATATGTATATATATGTATATATATGTATATATATATATATATATAAAATAATATCATTCTTGACAGATTTTCCACAGAATATATGAGAGAATGCTTTCCAACCAATTCTCTGAAAAAAGTATTATCCTGACATCAAAACCAGACAAATACTCCACACACAGAGAAAAGCTACAAATGAAAATCTATCATGAATGAAAACAACAAATTCAAAAAATATCAGCAAAATACCCGAAAGGATTATGTATAGGACATACAGCAACATGTGAAGAGAATTATGCAACAAGACAAATTTGGATTCTTCTCAGGAATGCAAGGTTGGTTGAACATCAAAAGTGAACGAATATAACATTTTCTATTAAGACAACAAATAGCAAAAGATGCAGAATCACCTCAATAAATGGAAAATAAAAAGCATTTGATAAAATCCAATACTGACTCATGATGAAATGTGTCAGCAAACTTGGAATAGAAGAGAATTTTCATTAACTTTATCAGTGGCTTCTTAAAAACATTCTACAGCTTATATCATACTTAATGGAAAAAGACCAAACCATTTTGCCACATTAAAATACTTATTCTACTGAATTCCATTTAATTGGAGGTTTTAGCTAGTGTAATCAGGCAAAAATAAAATAAAATAATAAAATAAGCCATTCAAATTGGAAAATAAGTTAAATTGTCTTCATGATATAATCCTTCATGTAGAAAATCCAAATATTTTCTCTCTCTCTCTCTCTCTCACACACACACACACACACACCTTTCTAGAACTAAAATTTTAGTTCAACAAGGTAGCAGTATATAATACCAACACAAAAAATGTTTGTATTATTAGTCATTTATAATCCACAAGTTGAATTAATAATTCATTTAAGTGACATCAGAAGGGCAATATACTTAGCAATAAATTTAATTAAAAAGTCATGTAGAAAGACTAAAAACTATGAGAATTTGATTAAATAAAATTGAAATAAATTGAGACACAATCCATTTATTAATTGGAAGAATGCACATTGTTAAGATAGACATTGTCTCTATAGAGTCAACAATCTCTGTCAAAATCCCATCAGGGGTATTTACAGAAATTCACAGAATGATCATAAAATCTATATGGAAATACAAACAATTCAGAATAGCCTAAATACACTTCCTGATATCAAAACTTAAGACAAAGCTGTAATATTGGCATAAGGATAGACAGGCAGATCAATGAAACATAATTGACTGTCCAAAAATAAAGCTTCATTATGGTCAGTAGATTTTCAACAGTACCAAGGCAATTTAAAGGGAAAATGATAGTTTGTTTTGTTTTTCAGTAAATGGAGCTAGGACATGCAGAAAGATATATTTAGACCATGGATGAACAAACTACCCCCACAAAGTAAGTCCAGCTTGCTGCCTTTATTTGAAAATAAAGTTTTGTGGGAACACAGCCATGCCCATCTGTGTACATATTGTCCATGACTGTTCCACACTATAACAGTGCAGTTGAATAGTAAAGAAAGATACAACCTACAAAGCTTCAAATACATATTTGTTGGCCTTTTACAGATGAAGTTTGTCAACCCCTGATTTAGATCCTTACCTCAAAACATACACAAAGTTAACAAGATGGATATGATACCTAAATGTAATAAATAAAATTACTAGGCTCTTCAAAGATATGAGTAAATATTCATGGCCTTGGAATTGGTAATTATTTCTTTTTTTCAAGATTTTACTTTTAAGTAATCTCTATACCCAACCACAAGATCAAGAATTACACTCTGCTGACTGAGCCAGCCAGGCGCCTCTAGTAATTTCCAAATAAATCATCAAAAGCAGAAGGATGAAAGTAGAAAAAAAGGGTAAATTGAATTTCAACAAAATAAAAAAGAAATACTTCTACTTTCAAAGACGTCATTAAGAAAATGAAAATCAAGCCAGAATCAGGGACAGAATGTTTGCAAATAATATACTTAATAAAATTCTGTGTCCAGAACGTATATTTAATTCATTCAACTTAACAATAAGACAAATCACCCAATGTTTTTAAAGTGGGAAAAACATTTGAATAAACATTTCATCAAAGAAAATATACAAATGGTTAATAAGCAGATGAGAATATACCACTGTCACTATTCATGAGGAGAATGTAAATTATAAATACAATGTGGTTTTTTATTTTAAACACACTAAGATGGGAATAATAAAGAAGGCAGGAACAAGTGTTAGTAAAGATGTGGATCAACTGGAAACGTCATACGTTGGTGGTGGGAATAAGAAATGGTCTAGTCACTCAAAAAATGTCATTTTTAATTTTTATTTTCTTATATTGTCTTTAAATTTTAATTCTATGTAGTTAACACACACAGTAATATTAGTTTCAGGTGTAAAATATAGAGATTAAACACTTAATACAATAGCCAGTGTCCTCATCACAGGTATACTCCTTAATCCTCATCACCTATTTCCCCCAACTCCCCCACAACCGCCTCTCTTCTGATAACGATCAGTCTGTTCTCTATAATTAAGAATCTTTTTCTTGGTTTTCCTATCTTTTTCCCCCCCTTTGGTCATTTGTTTTTTTTTTTTTTTAAGTTCACATATGAGTGAAATCATATGGTACTGATTTATTTCACTTAGCATACTCTCTACCTCCATCCATGTTATTGAAAATAGAAAGATTTCATTCTTTTTATGGCTGAATTTTGTGTCGTGTGTGTGTGTGTGTGTGTGTGTGTATACCACTATTTTATCCATTTGTTTACTGATGAACACTTGAGGTGCTTCCATAATTGGCTATAGTAAATAATGTTGCGATTAACCTAGGGGTACATATATCCATTTGAATTCGTGAAGAGATGCTCAACATTGCTGATTATTAGGGAAGTGAAAATCAAAACTACAATGAGATATCACCACATACCTCTCAGAATGGCTAAAATAAAAAACAAATGAAACAATATTTGTGAGGATGTGGAGAAAGCGGAACCTTCATGCACTATTGGCAGGAATGCAAACTGGTGTGGCCCCTATGGAAAACAGTACAGAGGTTCCCAGGGGGCACCTGGGTAGTTCAGTCAGTTAAGTGCCTGACAATTTTGACTCACATCATGATCTCAGGGTTGTGAGATCAAGCCCTGTCTCAAGCTCCACACTGAGCATGGAGTCTGCTTAAGATTCTCTCTCTCGCTTCCACTCTGCCCCTCCCTCCTGCTCATGCTCTCTCTCTAAAAAACAAAACAAAACTAAAACAGTCTGGAGTTTCCTCAAAAAGTTAAAATAGAATTATCCTATGATCCAGTGATCATACTACTGGGTATTCACCCCAAAATATAAGTATTTATCATCTTTACAATATATTTAACTATATACTTACAAGCCAGCAATCTGATGCCAAGCAAAAGTAAAATGAAAACCTATTCACCCAAAACATATTCATTATTTTTTACTGGAAGATTCATTTTTAATTATCAAACACAGGAAACAACCTAAAAGCCTGTTAGCTGAGCAATAAACAGTTATAGATACATACAATGAAATACTACTCAGCCACTAAATGGTATAAGCTATTGATACATGAAAACCCATTTAACTCAAAAATGCTTTATACTTTGTTCACAAAAGAAACCAATCTCAAAAATCTTCAGACTCTACTATCCCATATTCATGACATTCTAAAAAAGGCAACGCTGTAGGGATAAAGAATAGATCAGAAGTTGTGATGGGTTAAGAAAGGAGTGATGTTGATTACAAAGAAGTAGAATAAGGATTCAAGGGGAAATGATGGAACTGTATTTTGGCTGTGCAATTTTCAAAATTTTATACAACAAAAAGTGTAAATTTACCTAAATGTAAAAACAAAATAACTTTTGAACATAAAACAACTGGAGAAATTAAAAAATTGAAATGATAGGAAACTATGGGTTTAACCCAGAAGAAGTCAGAAAAAAAAAAAATAGGTGCAGATGATCAAGGAGATGGAACTTATAGAAACAATTAGAAAAAATGATCATCATAAATCCAAGCACACCAATAAATTAAATATGAACATATTAGACACTAATTAATTTTAGAGATTGTCAGCACCATTTGTGGAAAGACTATCTTTTTCCTATTGTATATTTTTGGCATTGTTGTTGAAGATCAGGCTCTTACATGTGGATATATTTCTTGGCTCTGTATTCTACTCCATTGGCTAATGTGTCTGTCTTTTTTTTTTTTTTTAATTTATTTATTTATGATAGTCACAGAGAGAGAGAGAGGCAGAGACACAGGCAGAGGGAGAAGCAGGCTCCATGCAGGGAGCCCGATGTGGGACTCGATCCCAGGTCTCCAGGATTGCGCCCTGGGCCAAAGGCAGGCGCCAAACCGCTGCGCCACCCAGGGATCCCAATGTGTCTGTCTTTATGTCTGCACCATACTGATTTGATTTTTCCAGCTTTGTAATATATTTTGTAATGTAGAAGTGTAAGATATCCAGCTTAATTCTTGTTAAGATTGTTAGGCTACTCAAGATTTTTTGTGATTTCATAATTTTAGAAAAATTTGTTCTATTTCTGTAAGAAATGTTATTGGGGGTTTTGATAGGGATTTCATTGACTCCATACCTTGCTTTTTGTAGCATGGACCTTTTAACAATATTGAGACCTACCATCCAGAATCTTAGATGTCTTTTCATTTGTTTGTGTCTTGTTTAATTTCTTTCATCAATGTTTTTAGTATACAAATCTTTCACCTTTTTTGTGAAGTTTATTCCTAATATTTTATTTTTTGATGCTCCTATACATTGAATTGCTTTTCTGATTTTTCTTTTTGGTTAGAAAACTAAACATTCATAGGCAAAAGGATGAAATTGGACCCCTAACTCATATAAAAATTATAAAAATTAAATCTAAAATGCATTAAACAATTAAATGTGACACATAAAACTGAAAAGGTCCTAGAAGAAGACATAGGGGGAACCTTGACCTTGGTTTTAAAAAGGACTTCAAGGATATGACAGAAAGCACATGCAACAAAAACAGAATTAGACAAATGGGAGTAAATTAAGCTTAAGAGCTTCTACACAGCAGAGTGGAAAAGCAACCTACAGAATAGGAAAAAAGTATAAAATATTTATAAACCATATATCCAATAAGAAGTTAACTTTTCAGAATATATAAGGAACTACTATGACCTAATAATAATAATATTATGAAAAAGAAGAAAGAAAAAGAAAGAGAAAGAAGAAAGAAGAAAGAAGAAAGAAAGAAAGAAAGAAAGAAAGAAAGAAAGAAAGAAAGAAAGAAAAAAGAAGGAAGGAAGGAAGGAAGGAAGGAAGGAAGGAAGGAAGGAAGGAAGAAAGAAAGAAAGCAAACATGAAAAGATGCTCAATGTTACTCCTTGTCAGGAAAACACAAATCAAAACTACAATGAGATATCACCTTTCACCAGTCAGAATGACTAAAATTAATAACACAAGAAACAACAGGTGTTGGCCAGGATGTTGATAAAGGAGAACCTTCTTAGACTGTTGGTGGGTGCAGCCACTGCGGAAAACAGTACGGAGGTTCCTCCAAAATTTAAAAATAGAAATACCTTTCAATGCAGCAATCACACTACTAGGTATTTATCCAAAGAGCACAAAATTACTAATTCAAAGGAGTACATTAACCCTGATGTTTGTAGCAGTGTTATTTCCAATAGTTAAATTACGGAAAGAGCCCAAATGTCCATCCACTGATAAATGGATAAAGAAGTTGTGGTATAGGGATGCCTGGTTTAGTGTCTGCTTTCAGCTCAGATCATAATCATGGAGTCCTGGGATCAAGTCCCACATCGGGCTCCCCACGTGGAGCCTGCTTCTCCCTCTGCCTATGTCTTGCCTCTCTCTATGCATCTCTCATGAATAAATAAAAAATCATTTTAAAAAGAAGAAGTTGATATATATATATATATATATACATATGGAATAATATTATTATATTATAATGGAATTATATATATTTATATATATAAAATATATAATTGAATATTACTTAGCCATAAAAAAGAATAAAACCTTGTGATTTGCAACCATGTGGATGGAGCTAGAGAGTATCATGCTGAGCAAAATAAGTCAGTCAGAGAAAGACAAATACCATAGGATTAAACTAATTTTTGGAATAATGTTTTGGAAACAAAACAAATGCAAAGCAGAAAAAAAGAGCGAGACTATAGAGAACACATTGATGGTCACCAGAGAGGAGGTGGGATGGGGGGAATGGGGGAAAAAACAAGTGATGGGGACTAAGGAGTGTATCTGTCTAATGAGAACCAGCTATTATTGTATGTTAAATATTAAAATACTGAGTGTACACCTGAAACTAATATTCACTTTATGCTAACTTACTAGAATTCAAATAACTTTAAAAAGGGGGGAAATCCTAATAACTAATTATTTAAAATGAGCTAAAGAGATGAATAGGCATTTCTCCACGGAAGGTATACAGAAGGCCAATAGGTATATGAAAAGATGCTCAACATCACTAATCATCAGGGAAATTAAAATTAAATCCCTGATGAGTATCACCTCACATCTGTAGGATGTCTATTATTTAAAAAAAAAAAAAAGACAAAAGTGACAAGAAGTGTTGGCAAGGATTTGGAGAAATTGTAACCCGTGTACTCTTTTGGTGGGAATGCAAGACGGTATAGCCTTTTTGTTAAAAAATGTATGAAGTTTCCTCAAATAATTAAAAATAGAACTATTAGGGATCCCTGGGTGGCGCAGCGGTTTGGCGCCTGCCTTTGACCCAGGGCGGGATCCTGGAGACCCGGGATCGAATCCCACGTCGGGCCCCCGTGCATGGAGCCTGCTTCTCCCTCTGCCTGTGTCTCTGCCTCCTCTCTCTCTCTCTCTCTCTCTCTCTCTGTGTGTGACTATCATAAATAAATAAAAAATAAAAATAGAACTATTATATAATCCAGCAATTCTACTTCTGGATATTTATCCAAAATAATTGAAATCAGGATTTTAAAGTGAGGTTGCCACCCTCCTATCCATTATGTATTATTCACAATAGCCAAGACAAGGAAACAAGTTAAATGTCCATCAACAGATGAACTCATCGGCATGTGAATGCATGTGTACATATGAATATATGTATATATCACATTTTTATATGTCATTATACACACTTATTTAAAAATATATACACACAATGGAATATTATCCAGCCTTATAAAAGAAGGAAATCCTTCAATATACAACAATATAGATAAGCCTGGATGATATTCTTGTTAACTGAACTAAGCCAATCTCAGAAGGGCAAATATTGCATGATTACACTTGTATGTTGTATCTACAATAATCATACTCATAGAAGCAAATAACAGTGGTGGTTGCCAGGGGCTAGTATGGAGAAGAATGAAGAGTTTCTAATCAATAGGCATAAAATTTCAGTTATGCAAAATAAATTAGTTCTAGACATTTGATATAAAACAGTGTGCCTACAGGTAACAATACTCCACTGGACACTTAAGTTATCTGTTAAGAGTGCTAGATATATATCAAGTGGTCTTAATAAAATAAAACAAACCCATACAAGTAAAACTAGATATAAAGTAAGATCTAAGACACTCTGTCTTCAAGAGGCATCCTTCAAATATAGATTCAGATTAACAATGAAAAGATAGAAAATACACCACGTGCCAATTATAAACATAAAAGAAACCTAGAATGTCTATGTTAAAATCAGAAAAAAATAGTTTTAAAGACAAAATGAATGAGTATAGATGCAAAAAGCCATTTTGCAATGACAAAATGTCTTTGATCAGCAAAATAAATTAGAACAGTCCTAAATTTGCATGTATCTAATAGCAGAGCTTCAAAGTGGATGCAGCAGAATTGACAAAATTAAAGAAAGATATACAGAAACTCACAATCTTAGCTGGTGTTTTTAAAACCCATTTCTTTGGAGAAAAGGCCGATCCTGGTTGGGTGGAAGGATTCACTGCAAAATCCTTCATTAGAAATTCCTAGGTTGAAGAAAGTACGGTGAGAAGATCATGTATCAGTTAAGTTTATAAATTGTATCAAAACTCATCAAATTGTGTATTTAGGATACATGAAATTTTTTAAACAAACTTACGTGTACATTTAAAAAATAGGACTATAAAAATAATGAACTTTAGATGGTAGGATTTCTTTTTATAGTGTTTTGAATCACCAATTGCAAATCTGTTTTCTGTGTATGTCCCCTTGAGCAAATGCATAAAGAGATTGAAAATAATAAAGAGAACCAGATTTCTCACTGAGGAGGATGGAATTACATTAAAGGTGGGGGAGGTCTGAATGATCAATAGATAGGGCTGGACTAGTTGTCTGACCAAGATGAAGGTCATTGTCTGTGCCATGAAGGAAGCTCTAGGCTTTGAATCTAATCAGAAATCCATTAGCCACCTTTCTCTTTGAGTCATTCTCTATGTGAACAGTCGATCTCCAGAGACAATCTCCTATGGATGTAACAAAGGGGAATCCCCTTATAAACGTCCATTCAACAGGAGGAAAAAAGGCATTAAGATGTTAATCTCAAAAAAAAATATTAATCTCCACACCCTTATCATTATATGATCATGTAGCTTGATCACATTAGATGATGCTGCAACATGTCTTTGATGTCCAAAATTATTCCAAAATAAAAGTAAAAACAAAAAACCCTAAAAACCTCTAATTCTCTAGTGACCAAAGATAAGTTGGTTTTGTTTTTGTTTTGTGTCCCCCAGTGTGTGACTGTGGGTTATTTTCAGGAAATATCTGAGTGGTCTCCTGGGTTGCTAAAACTTCCATCATCTCAGCTTTTGTTATTTCTTGTACGGTTCATACACTCTCTTTAAAAATGGAATAAAGGTCTTTATTGATCAGTTTTGGTTCCTAACTTTAAAATTAAAAAAAAATCGCCTAGTTTGTAAGCTCCATATGGGAGATGCTGATAGCATCTGTTACACTGCAGCCAAGTTTGTGACTGTTATGATCCTGATGAATATGATGGAGTAAATGAAGTAAGTAAGTAAATGAAAACACTTAAAACATAATGAGCACTGAGAGTGTGTGCTTCTGGAGGGCAGGGAGTAAGCCTTACTCTGTGCTTTGAGAAAATGATCACATACATCTTATATTAAAATTAATTACATTGTGCAAATATATCTCAAATCATGCCTCCAGTGATAATCCAATCTAATGAGTTCCTTTAAAATAAAACTAATTCAGTCCCCCGAATCCTGCCATCAATTTATTTTTGTAAATTTGCTTTTCTGTCTATAAAAATATGTATGACATGCTAATTATGGAAAATTTGGAAAAAGTATGATGAAAACAAAACTCACCATAACTCCACCATCTTTAACATTTTGCTCTGTTTCTTATGCTTTTTCTGGGACGGTGTATTTCATGACACACAGAGAGACTCCTTTGGACTCTACAACAGGATTTACCTTTAATCATTGTTACGGAACAGCATATTGCTTCACATATTAGGTAACTGTGGCCAAATTCCAGTCTCGTTATGAGTTATGCCACTTTACAGATGAAGAAATTAAGATGTAGGAGAGAGAACTGACCTGTCCACGCTACAGCATCATAGAAAGCAAACTCAGAATACATTCATCCTGGGCAATGACTCCAGCATCACTTATACAAAGTGCATTTTTACTTGTACCTTTTAATGTGTTCAATTATAATTATCAAGAACTAGTAGATGTCACTGTTTTCTTTTATGGGAATAGTTTTATTTGTTCAGCTGTTGCAAAGCCCTGCTGAGACTATATTCTTTCTGCAAGACGAGATAAATCTTCATTTCACTCAAAATGTAGCATGAAACATAAGGAAGAATGTTACTTAGACAAAATCTCCACTTGTTTAATCCACTATAATTGTGAATAATCATTCAGCAAAGTAGTAGCAATGCAAAAACAAATCAATTAGTCTGATATCTAAGTCCACAAGATTAAGAGACACACAATTTCAAAAGGATAAATAAGCATATTGTATTAAATAAGCCATGTGCATGAATAAACAATGAATTTGAGCAAGGGAGGATATTCAGAAAGTTAAAAAATTTAGGATTTAAGA
This sequence comes from Canis lupus dingo, assembly GCF_003254725.2. Taxonomy (NCBI): domain Eukaryota; kingdom Metazoa; phylum Chordata; class Mammalia; order Carnivora; family Canidae; genus Canis; species Canis lupus. The sequence continues at coordinate 4,797,583 of NC_064260.1, forward strand.
TGTAATTACAAAACAAATGTATATACTACCTTAGATAAAGAGCCCAGTTTAAAAAGAAAATAAATATAAAGCATTCACAGCAAATTCACACACATACTTCACTATTTAATATAAAAAATATTAAGAATCAATATGCATTTTGATTCCCTGGCCTCCTTCTTGCCTGTATGTCTATTGCTGTTAGGAAAAATAAGATGAATAATGCAATAATGATAATACTATAAATTCATGATTATAACCACAGGTATGTACTCAGTGTTGCCTTGCAGACTTACAAAATGTTTCTGGCAAATGACTTATAATCTAACAAAACTGCCTTGCAATCCTTTTTTCAGAAAAGAATTTGTCTGTATTTCATAGAAAATCAGAAAATATGTTAGGATCTCCCTCATCTTCTGGCCACTCTGTTTGTAGAACTAATATGGCCACTCTCCACTCCATCTGGAGAGCATTTTGATATCGTGGAAGAGATGACCCTCTTTCTGTCAAGGACCAGTGTCACACACCCCTACTTCCATTTGTGGCATCCTTCCCACATCTCTTCTCTTTTCTTTCTTTTCTTTTCTTTTCTTTTCTTTTCTTTTCTTTTCTTTTCTTTTTTTTCTTTTCTTTTCTTTCTTTTTTTCTTTTCTTCTTTTCTTTTCTTTTTTTCTTTTCTTTTCTTTTTTCTTTTCTTTCTTTTCTTTTCTTTTTTCATTTCCTTTTTTTTCTTTTCTTTCTTTTCTCTTTTCTTTCTTTTCTTTTCCTTTTCTTCTTTTCTTTTTTCTTTATTTCTTACTTTTCTTTCCTTCTTTTTTACTGTTTTTTATTTTTAAATCAATTTTTAAATTTAATTCATGTAGTTAATATGCAGTGTTACATGAGTTTCAAGTGTACAATATACAGCAATTCTGTACCTTACTCCATACTCATCACGATAAGTGGACTCCTTAATCCCCATCACCTAGGTCACTCACCTCATCCACCCACCTCTCTTTTCTTGGGGCCTTGCTCCAGGGGATGCTTCGTCCTTCCAGATACTTTCAACTTCTTTCTCTGCTGGCTTGTTTATCCTAAGAATCCACACACGATCAATAATTCTTTATCTTTAAATCAAAGGAAACACAAAAATAACAAGCCAGTCCTTTACTCCAAAACCTCTTTCACCATAAAAATATATTTCTCCACCCAACTAAATCCTTAAATGCTTTCTATGCAACAGTTTGCATGTTCTTACACGTTTTCTTCATTTTGAATTTTGAAATGTTTCACTCATGTAGAAAATTCCAAATCAGTGTATTGCCCTACAGTGAGATTTCATAATTGTTATTTTGTTAAGTAGTTGGTTCAGATTGCTAATTTTAGAAATGAAATACAAATGTATCACATGAAATGCCAGAGTTCCCCCTCCAGTTTACTATTTTCTCATTCCTCTCTGAAGGTAACTACTGTTTTGAAATTTTAGTCTAGTCCTACATGTTTATATTTTTACCACATTTGTTTAGATCCATATATAGTATATAACATTATGCTACAAAATGTAGTTTTTAACCTTTTGAGATTTATCTACACCATTCCATATAGAATTATATAATTTATTTCAGATGCTGTATACTATCCCATTGAATAACACTACCATGTTTTGGTAATTTCCTTAGACGGAAAGTAAAGTTGTTTCTTATTTCCATATTTCAAACCATACTGTGATGAAAAGTTGCCTTCCTTTCTCTTCAAGTACGGGTGTGATCAGTTCCAGGAAATACCCAGGATATAAGTAACTTGCTCATTGGATATGCTCATTCCCAACTTGAGTAGATGTCAAATTGCCCTGTAAATTGGTTTTATCAATTTGCATTAGCCCCAACACCATGAGGATTCACTTTCCTCCATCAGACCAATAGCATATGTTATGGTCAGTCTTTCAAAATGTTTGCAGCCCAATGTGTGTGAAATGCATTTGCATTTACTTGATTATCATTATGATTGACAGGTTTCCATATACTGGAGATTTGGGTTTCCTCTTCTGTAAATTACTTCTTCACCTACTTTGCCACTTATTAAGTTGCATGCCTTTGTCTAAATATAGGATTGATTTACATATTCTGCAATCTAATTTTTTGACAAGTATATGACATAAATTATATCTTCTTGTAGGCTGTGCCCTTGCTTTAAAATGGATCTCTGTGTCTTTTTTTTTATAAATGCTTTATATTTTTAGGTAATTATATTTACTGATATTATCTCTAAAAGTGTCCTCTAGGTGTAAGACTATCTCTGGACTCTTCAGTAGGATCCACTGATTTTTAGGCCACCTAAATGCAAATTGTTTTAATTGTAATAATTTTTGATACCTAAAAATACAGATCCCACCATTTTATTTAGTTTTTATTCATATTAGCTGTTCTTTCCCCTTTATTTTATTGCTATTATATTTTCAAATGAGTTATTGCTGGTGTATATTCATCTTGAATTCAGCAAATTTATATCCAACAAACTTTCTGACTTCTAATTTTATGTCTACATTTCCTTCGCAATTAAGTGTAAAGAGATAAAAACATTTATAATTAATGCGTTAGTACTATCCTACAAGTTTAGAAATGGATTTTCTTGCTGTGCAATTATAAATATTTCAAAATTTCATCCTTTTACCCAACTCATTATTTAAGGCTGCCTTTTCAGCTTTCAATCACAAAGGTTTCTTAGTTTTATTGAGGTATAGTGTACAGAGAATAAAAGCATATATATTTATATATGCTTTTATAATATATATATTTATTACCACTATATATATTTATTACCACTATATATATTTATTACCACTATATATATGTATTGATAAACCAATTGATATATATATGTGTGTATATATATATGCATATATATATATATATATGCATATATATATAGTGTTAATTCTGCTTCCCTATTTGAACGCTGAAAGATACACAATTTGGAGTTGTAAATTAGTTATGGTTAACTAGTCCTCAGTGACCGCCTTTTGGTTTTAAAAATAATTTTTCATAATTTAACATAGAAATATATGTGTTATTGTAGTGTATTTCTCCAGAAAACAGAATCAACAGATTTGTGTGTTTGTGCAGAGAGAGAAAAACAGAGAGAGAGAGAAATTGAGAGAGAGATTTAATTTAAACAATTGGCCCTCATGGCTATAGACATTCAAGTCCAAAATATGGAGGGGAAGGTTGGCAGGCTAGAGACTCAGGGAAGAGTTGTGAGTTTTTGTTTGTTTGCTTATTTGTTTGTTTTAAGAGTCTATTTATTGATTCATGAGAGACACACAGAGAGAGAGAGGCAGAGACACAGGCAGAGGGAGAAGCAGGCTCCATACAGGGAGCCTAAGAGAGACTCAATCCCAGGACCCCAGGATCACGACCTGAGCCACAGGCAGATGCTTAACCACTGAGCCGCCCAGGTGCCCCAAGAGTTGTGGTTTGAGTCTGAAGGTCATCTGCTGCAGAATTCCTTTTTACTCAAAGAGGATCAGTCTTGTTGCAATAAGGCCTTCAACTGATTGAATGCAATCCACCCACATTATGGAAGTCAAGCCGCTTCACTCAAATTCTACAGATTTAATTGTAAGTAGAATACAAAAAACACCTTCACAGAAACATCCAGAAAAATGTTTGACCAAATACCTGGATACTGTGACCCAGTCAAATTGACGCATAAAATAAACCATCTGATATATCTTTTTCCACCTTTATTTTTTTAATGTTCAACGCTGTTTATTAGTTTTGTCTCTTTTAAACACTGTTTAGCTATATCTACAAGTGTTAATGAAAAAGGCTCTTAATTGGTGAGATTGTCATAATTATATTTATCCATATATTTGTAACATTTTTTGCATAATATTCATATTTTTTGTTTGCCTTCATATTTCTGGGCTTCTTTTCAATTTCTCTTGCTTAAAGTTGGATTGATCAAATTTTTATTTTTTCTTTTTCTTTTTTCTCTTACTTAGAAGGAAGGTATAGAGAACATTTCAATTATTTATCTGTTAGCTTTATAATTTTAACATGTTTAATTAAATTTTCAAAGTTTCTAACAAAGTCTAAAATTATTCAGTTGCACTTCCCTCTTCTTGAATAAAACAAGGTTCTTACTGAGATTTTACTTCTTATAGATACCTTCTCTACAATAATTTTTTGTGTTATTTCTGTCTAGAGAGATAGCTTTGCTTTGTAAACACAAAACACTAGTTAAGTTTTTACAGTCGATAGTTAAATTAATTTACATATATGTTGCATTTACTATTTGTTTGCACTAATCTTTAATATTTTAGACCTTGTCCTTGGGAATCTTTTATTCCTCACTTAAGAAGAGGCTGCTACCATTTCTTTTAAGTTCCTTAAAAACTGAATCCTCTTGCTGTTTCATGATGCCAATTAGATTACTTCTGTATCATTTTGCAATTCATTAACATGCCTGTTTCCAGTCTGGCATACAGTTCATTGAGACAATCAACTTTTTTTCCCCCTTTTCTTCTTTTTCTTAATGACGATCAACTTTTTAAAACATTTTGGTTCCTATAATTTACTAAGATTAAATAATATGTTAATACATATCTCTTTTTGTTCTGCTTATTTTGTAAATTCATATTCTCATTTTTTGGCTAATCTTTCTTCCTTTATCTCTCTGAAGATCCTAAATATACTTAATTTAAACTTGTGTTAGTTTTTCCGCTATTTCTTTTTTTTTTTTTTTCATTTGACTCAATAAATTGCATCATTATGGTGGATATGGTTGGCTTTCTTTTTTAGTGTTAATATTTTTCTGTATGTTTTCAATGTTTTGCTTGGAAATCCAACTTACTAAACATTATTACTTGCTTTAATTTTTGTTCTTCTATCATCTAGCTTTCAAATTCCTTTTCTGTGTTTTTTCGTTCTATTTTGATTGCTTTATGAGTGTTTCCACACAATCCTAGGAACCAATATTTTCATAGGTGTCTTAGAACTTTTGCTAAATGGTTACATGTGGATAATACAGATCTGATATCAAGCCAGTGGTTCATATTCTATTTATGAGAGACTATCTGTGTCATTCTGCTTCCCTAGAGGGCAACTGAATAAAATCTATAACTTTTTCTTAATCTTGTATGTGTGAGAGAACCTATAGCAGCCTCTGATTTGGAAAAGAGAATCTAGCTCTTCATTTCTGCCTCTTGACAGAAATACCATTTCTCTTTATGTCAGAGAGAGGAACTCTCATCTCTCTTGTCCTCCTAGGAGTATAGAGGACACTTATTCTTGGTATACTCTCATTTTGGATTTCTTGATAGTATACTTTCCTTCCCACTCTTTAGATTCTCTCTTTTTTTTCTGTAGAAAACAACTTTCTTTTTAAATTTTTATATTTAAGTTCAATTTGCCAACATGTAGAGTACATCATTAGTTTCAGATATAGTTTTCAATAATTCATCAGTTGGATTCTCATTTTTAATTTATTTTTGTAGGCACTTCCTTTTCTAATTGTAGGAACTCTTTTAAAATAACATCTATATGCGAACAATTCATTAATTTATCCCCATCCTAGAACTACCCTTAGCCCCAGAAAGCTATATTCAGAATATTCGCTGGTTCCAGGTAATTAGCTTGTCCAGACCAAAGGCCTAGAAAGGATGCTGGGAATTTTGTTTTCATATAATTTGCCCTAGTTCCAAATATTAATTCCAGTATATTTCCATACTGGAGAAACTTAACCTTTAATGTGTTTTTAGTATGGTGCCTTGTGCTTTGATGGTCTGTATTTTCATTTCATCACTGTGTTCTAAAATGTACCATATTGATAAACATAAAGATTAGATGCTAGCTTAGAGAGAACAAGATACAATTAAATTATTAGCAAGAGAGGGATCATATGATAAACTTAGTAAATTGTTTACTGTGTCATAGTTTACCAGGTGGCTCACCCTATGGAAAAAATCCTATACTAAATCAAATGTCACATGGATCACATGATTCCATGATGTATGCTTACTTTCCATCAAATGCATGAACACTTAGCCTAACTGTCCCTCATTTCTTACCACATCTTGAATTGATTTAGGATAACCTAAAAGATAGAGCAACAAACTACTGTCTTCTGTGCTTCTAGCTAGTCCATTTGGTTGAACCACATTAATGATACAAAATACCTCTGTTCTTAGAACAAACACATTTACTCTAAGGTAGAACAGCACCCTCATCTGTTCCCACCTCAGCCATTGATCTAAAGATATGTTTTTCACATGCAATCATGATTCTTATAAAGAAGATGGCAGAGGGTGGGATATGCTAACAGTGATTCTTAATTCCCCATAGCTTAACTGTTTTTCTAGAGAGAAATAGCTGGACTATAGGCATTATGTGGAAAACCAGGATTTTGAACATCAGTGGCTAGATTTTCAACTTGGGGCTAGAGTTCACTTAAGAGTTCACTAGTCTTTCACCCCATACACCCTCAATGACTCATGAGAGAACCAGGAACTTACTCATATTAGGTCCATTCTGTACCAGTTAACACTTCAGAAAGGATGTCCCTCTTGATCAAATTATTTGTAATTAAGGTTACCAGGCAAGAGAAGGAACTGTCACTCTTATTAAACCCATTTTAATTAATGAAGATTTGCTATTGAAAATATCAACAATATATTTCAATTATAAACATTTTCATTATTTTACTGGTGGTACAAAGGATTTTCAATCTCTCTCTAACCTGTAATCCAGAAGTTTAAAAGCATGATAACTATCATTTAAATTTTAGATTGGAGTGGGAGAGTTTTTAGAATCCAGTAAAATATTTTCACCTCCAAGTATAGATAAAGATGTGCTCTTATGTTTTCCATATAATACATGACATCCTCCAAAACATATTTTTCACTAAAGATTCATTCATAATCACTTTTTTCTACCATATTCATTAACTATTCTGCAAAGTATTGAAGACATACTTTAGCTATGTATGGTGTGTGTGTGTGTGTGTGTGTGTGTGTGTGTGTGTGTAGATTTATATTCCATGCATGTTATACTTACTAGGAATCTAGGTTAGGTTCAACAAAAAGAATCTAGGATCTTTTCATTTTACTAATTTTCTTCACTTGTCTCATTTTTTATATAAAAGCCACATTACAACTAATGTAATGCTATATGTCTGTGTGTTTTCACCATTTCCTTAACTACCATTCAGTGTAAAGCTATTTATTTATTTATTTATTTATTTTTATTTTTTTTTTTTTTTTAGTGTAAAGCTATTTAAATTACACTTTCATTTCCATTGAGGTGAATATTACTCTTTTCATGAACATGAACAATTCCAATGTTTCCAATTAAAAAAAAATTATTCATGAGAGACACAGAGAGAAAGAGAGGAAGAGACACAGGCAGAGGGAGAAGCAGGCTCCATGCAAGGAGTTGGATGTGGGACTTGATCCCAGGACTCCAGGATCAGGCCCTGGGCTGAGGATGGCACTAAACTGCTGAGCCACCCAGGCTGCCCTGTTTCCATTTTTTTTAAATTATTTATTTATTCATGAAATACACAGAGGCAGAGACATAGGCAGATGGAGAAGCAGGCCCCCACCCCAAGGACCCCAATTCGGGACTAGATCCCAAGACCCTGGGATTATGACCTGAGCTGAAAGCAGACACTCAACCACTGAGCCACCAAGGCTTCCATCAATGTCTTCATTTTTAAGACCATTCTCAGGGGTCTTATCTCACTTGATCTTCTGACAACTTTTGACAGTTGACAGTTCTCTTTTTCTTAAAATACTTTCTTTGCTTGACTCCCAAGTCCCTTCCTTGTCATCGTTCTACATAACTGACCATTTCATCTCTCTCTTTCTACCTTGCTAAATCCTCCTCCTCTTCTTTTTCCCCTAAATATTGTCTATAGCTCATTCTTTGTTCTACCTCATAGTCAATCCCTAGATCTCACACCATCCTATGGTTTTTAATCCCATCTCTCTGCTAATGATCCTCAAACTAATACCCACAGAACTGATCTTTCAGCTGAGTTCTAGACTTGAACCTTTAACTGCTAATCTTGGTTCCTATTTGAGTGCTTAATAGGCTGGCCAAATTCGGTATGTCCAAGACCATGCTGCTTTTTCCAAATAAAGAAACAGAAAATCTGCTTCTCTCTTACCCATTTTAACTTCTCAGAAAATGGCACTCAGTTTATTTAATTGTTCCAAAGAAAATTCTAGACATTATTTTCTCTTTTTTACTTTCATATTCAACTTCTAACTTCACAAAAGACTTTTCCACCACTGCCTTTGTTCAATGATTTAATGATCAATGATTCAATGTTCAATGATTTACTTCCCTCTTCAAAGTCACCAACAAGGGACACCTGGATGATTCAGCAGTTGAGAGTCTGCTTTTGGCTTAGGGCATGATCCCAGGATCCGGGATCAAGTCCCACATCAGGCTTTTCACATGAAGCCCGCTTCTCCCTCTGCCTGTGTCTGTGCCTCTTTCTCTTTTTCTGTGTCTCTCATAAATAAATAAATAAATAAATAAAATAAATAAATAAATAAATTCTTAAAAAAACAAAAATAAAGTCACCAACAAATTTTATCTTAACAAACAGAAGATCCCAAGAAGTTCTTGTTTCCACTTTTGCCCTCTACACATATGTCTATGCAAGAACTAAAGTTATTATTTAAAAATATAAATCAGATCATAAAAAGGTACTGTTCAAAATATCACAATGGTTTCCCATCTTACTAAATAAAATTACAATCTTTACTATGATATGTCATCCCAATGATATGTGTTGATACTCAGATATTAAAAATAATTTGAATAAGCTGCATCAGCTGTATTGCTCTGACTTTGAAGGCTTTGCACTTTCTTCTTACTTTCTCTGAAATAATTTCTCCCCAGGTCTTTGGAAAAACTTCACCAAGGCTTCAATTTTAATGTCACTTCTTCAGAGAGGATGTTCTTATAAAATACATTCCTCCTTCTTGTCCCCAACAAACAATTTCTAGCGCTTAGTGAGAGCTCAGTAACTATGTATTAGATAAATGAATTGTAGTGTAAATCATACATACTATCATATGAATCTGGAGTCAGTATAGTTATTTATTTAGAGTACAAAGCTGTCCAAAGTATACACAGGGATCTCACTAAATATTTTTCTGTGGGCAGGGCCCTTGCCTAAATAAACAATTTTGTTAAAAAAAATAATAATAAAAGGTTTTTTAAGTTCATGGGCTCAAGAAAAGTAAAGTATAGTGATTATCAGTGAAGGATGATGTGTAGAGAAAAGGAAATTTCCTACATATTTGTTCTCTGTCCAATCAAATACAGATGATGAAGTCTTCATAATGTCCAAGTACCCTCTTCCTCTAAGTCTAGGAAACATCTTTTCATGTTTCTATTTTTTATTTTCAAATGCACAATTTCTTCATAATTTCATGACTCCACTGAATGAAAAGGTGGCAGTGCTATTACTCATCTCAGGGCTTGTTGCACCCAAGTAGTATAGATGATCTTGCCTTTGTTGTTTTCCTTAATATTGTTTATTTAAGGCTGTTACATTATTACTCATGATGCCTCATCTAGTCTGTCCATTGTGCAACAATGACTTCCTCAAAAGTTGTCACTTGTCTTCATTATTGACAAATCCAAATGCAAATGATGTCCAAAATACATGGAAAAATGTGAATGATGATTTGTTTCCTAGTCATGTTAATTAAATTTTATGGTGTAAATTTTAAAAAACACATGGTTCAACCATGTCTTTTCTGGAACACTTTAACCTACAGGAAGGGTCTCTTTCAATGTTTGAGGACACAGGACTCCCCTACACTTCTAGAGTGGTGAGAATGGTCAGGACCATGGACAGAGCAAGCAACCCTAAATCCTTCCTTCAGTCAGGAGTGTCTTAGGAACACCCTGGGAGAGCGATGCCACCGCTGCTGTGAATCCAAAAGGCCTATGGACTTTGCAGAGCAAAGGACCCTAGGTTGGCCTGCCCCTGGGTTGAGACTGCAGAGGGGGAGGCTAACCTCTACATTGCACCAGAGTGCAGACAAAAGGTAGGCAGGAACCTGTGGGCTTGCATCCAAAGCAACTGAGTTTTACCCCAAGCCAGTGTGTCAACACCATTCTGGTAGGAGGCCATACCATGGATGCCAACTCCCTATCTTTTGAGCACCTGAATGTCCCCAAGAGCAAGGGAAGTAGGCAAGGTGAAGAGTCAAAGAGGAGAAATAAGAGCCATGTGCTCCCTGAGTTACTCAGAGTACCCTGTCCAGGCCACACTGGAGGCCAACAGGCTTCAAGCACCTGAAGGGAACTTGGAATCCAGAAGGTCTCTCCAAAACCCACGGTTCCCAGAGGTACCAGACGCAGGCTTCCATGCCTGAGTCTAGGGACTCAACTGCAGGACAAAGCTGTTTCTATTTAACCACTACCAGAAGAAGGATTAGATTGTTTGAACACTAAATTCTCATTTAAAATGTTCTCAAATACAGTCAACAAAAATCCTTAGAATATAGATTAACATGTTATAAATGGATGAAAATTGATAGTTGATGAATTTAGATATTGTTCTTGCCCAAAGTGAAACAAATTGCAACCTTCAAATAATAGGATACTCGTTTTTATTGTTTAACCTGAAAACCAACTATAAGCAATTGCTATAAAAAAAATGTAGAATTGTTAAGTGCAAGTATCAGAAAGAGTGCTTTACCTGCAGTAACTATGTCAAAGGGTAACATTTATCTGGTTGCGTATGTGCTATATTTATTTAAAAATTAAGTCTTATAACTGATCAAACAAAGTAGAATAAAGAATTCCCCAGTGATATCAGGCAGACTATGTGTCTTATCTGTATGGTGTCGGCAAACACTAATTCAATGGTTAATTTCCCAATTTTAAATGGACAAAAGTAAATTGGAGAGGGAAGTAAAGCAAGTAATAAAAATAATTGAAAGACTAGGAGATGCGAGTAGGATTTGATTTAGTTGACTGAAAAAAAAAAGTGCCCACAGGGTAAAAGGGATGTCTCTATTACTCTTCTCAAATAAATGACAGGAAATGCTCATTATAGAGCATGTGTACACAGAAATGACTTCTTTGGCAAGAGCAGTTTTGTACCGCACATACATTTGTGACATGTGCTACAGTTCTGTGTTGACCCAGCAGTGTAAACTGAAGAAGCAGAACACACACACACGCACACACACACACACAACACAACACTAACCTCAGGGTACAAAGATTGAGGTTGAGGCTTTGCTTACGTCAACCTGGTGGAGCACTGGGATAAATTAACTCCTGATTGATCCATAATATTTTGAAATCTTTTTCCTGTAAGAATACAATGTCCATATGTCATCTATCCAAAAAGGAATTTGGGGATGTGTGAGAGGGCTCAGTGTCTTCATTTTAGGTTCAATAATGTAATAACATTTTGTCCCAAAACAATTTTGTGAGCTATATTTCCTGTGGCTACTGTAACAAATTACCATAAACTTAATGGCATAAAATAAATCTTTTTTCACATAGTCCTAGAGGCCAGTACTCCAAAATCTCTATCACTGGGCTATAATGAAGGTGTCATCAGGGAGTCACTCTCTCTGGGGCCTTGTGATCCCCAGTTTCTGATGGTAGCTGCAGCATCCCTTGGGATTTGACTGTATCACTCCAAGCTTCAGGCTAGTATCTTGAAATTTCTCCTCATCCTATTTTCATACCACTTCTCTGTTCCTGTGTATGAAATCTCTCTTTGCCTTCTTCTTAGAAGAATATTTCGTTTGCATGTAGGACCCACTCAGATAATCTAGGATAATATCTCCATGTCAAAATCCCTCAACTAATCACATCTGCAAATACCCCTCGTTTCTCGTTTTTTTTTTTTTTTTTTTTTTTTTTTTTTTTTTTTTTTTTTTGCCATTTGAGGTAATAACAGACTCCAAAGATTAAGATGTGGGATATCTGGGTTTTTGATGGGGGATAGTATTTTTCAGCCAACCACAGGAGATTTAGGAGTACTTTTTGCACATAAAGAAGATTCAAGATAAACAATTCACTACTCAATACATATGCCAAAATTCATAGTTTGGTCTCAAGGATCAGAATTTCTGTCCTTGAGCACTGGCTGTCCCTTAATGGAATTCTCAGGACTAGATAGCTAGAACCCCTGATGACTCTTTGCCTTAGGCTTGGGTAGTCATGGAAACTTGAAAAAACACTTCAAGGGTCATTGTTGCTAATGTGTTGTAATCTTCCCACTTCTCCCTGGCAATGCCACCCATCCCTGCCTGGGTTTAGTTTACAGCTTGAGAGCTAAGCTTCCACAGTATGAATGCACCTTTAGCATTACTAATGTTTCATTTTACCCCAAATTCAGATGTTACATCTTTATTGATCCTTACAATTTTGGTTTAAATCTCAATTTGGGTTTTATCCTTGTGGCCCTATTTCCTAATTTCCTGAGTTTCCACTAGAATGTTATCAGTCTGCAATCATTCATCTCTTGGCTTTACCAATACTAAAAGCCAGTACTGAAACTATTGTATGTAAGAAATTAACACATGAGAAGCAGGACAATAAGGCATTGATACGTGTCTGAGATCTCAACTGAAATAGATGTGCCTCAGAATCATGATCAGAGCTCATATCCTACTTAATGATAAGATTTACTCACAGGGAAATATTTACCTTACTGCAAAACAGCATGCAATGCATCCTTGATATTGTGTGCCCCACATTCTTTTTGTAGCTTATTTTTTTTTCTTGTGGTAGCTTTCTAATGATTTAGTAGTTTTATTTATTTTTACATAAAATATCTTTTTAAAGTTTTATTAAATTACAAATTTGAAATATAATTCATGAAGTATAAAATTCACACTTTTTAAAAGATTTTATTCATTTATTCATGAGAGACACAGAGAGAGAGGCAGAGACACAGGCAAGGGAGAAGCAGGCCCCCACCCTAAGGACCCCAATTCGGGACTAGATCCCAAGACCCTGGGATTATGACCTGAGCTGAAGGCAGATGCTCAACTGCTGAGCCACCCAGGCGTCCCCACAATCCAGTTTCAAATTTAGATATCTGTCACTCTAAAAGATTTCCTTGTGTCCATCTGCAAGGATTCCTTCTTGTTACTCTTAGCTCTAGCAGGCAAAAATCAACTTTTTGTAACCATACTGTTTCCTTTTGGGCATTTTGTATTAAATGAAATCATGTAACATGTGACCTTTTGTATTTGGTTCCTTTCACTTAGAATAATACTTTGAGATTTATCCATGCGATAGCATAAATCAATATCTTTTAAAAATAGTACTTCATTTATGGGTATAGCATTCACTCTGTTTATCCATTCATTAGTTAGTTGATCAACATATAGATTGTTTCTATATTTACACAAAACTGCTATGAATATTTGGAAACAAATGTTTGCAAAGCATATGCAAATTTCTGGGCAGCTATCTAAGAATGAAATTTAGAAATGGTGATGAGGTAAAATTGACAATTTCTGTTAAGTTTCTGAAGTTTGGGTGGGAATTCAAAAAATCATACAAAAATTCAAAAACAATTTATCAACTTGGTGCTCATGCTTTGGGTAAAGTTTCACCAACTACTCAATAGAGAGAACTGGAGTCCATACTGTAGGCTTTGGCTTCAGGGCTCAAATATCTAGAAAAAAAAAAAAAAGAAAGATTTTATAGTTTGAAGTTAAACAGTGCAATTCTCAGACACTCCCCTACTATTTGCTCCCTGATTTAAAAATGCAACGCATATTTGTTTTTTTTTTAATAAAATAATTTTTATTGGTGTTCAATTTACCAACATACAGAATAACACCCAGTGCTCATCCTGTCAAGTGTCCCACTCAGTGCCCGTCACCCTCTCATCCCCACCCCCCGCCCTCCTCCCCTTCTACCACCCCTAGTTCGTTTCCCAGAGTTAGGAGTCTTTATGTGCTGTCTCCCTTTCTGATATTTCCCACACATTTCTTCTCCCTTCCCTTATATTCCCTTTCACTATTATTTATATTCCCCAAATGAATGAGAACATACACTGTTTGCCCTTCTCCGATTGACTTACTTCACTCAGGATAATACCTTCCAGTTCCATCCACGTTGAAGCAAATGGTGGGTATTTGTCATTTCTAATGGCTGAGTAATATTCCATTGTATACATAAACCACATCTTCTTTATCCATTCATCTTTCGTTGGACACCGAGGCTCCTTCCACAGTTTGGCTATTGTGGACATTGCTGCTAGAAACATCGGGGTGCAGGTGTCCTGGCGTTTCATTGCATCTGAATCTTTGGGGTAAATCCCCAGCAGTGCAATTGCTGGGTCGTAGGGCAGGTCTATTTTTAACTCTTTGAGGAACCTCCACACAGTTTTCCAGAGTGGCTGCACCAGTTCACATTCCCACCAACAGTGCAAGAGGGTTCCCTTTTCTCCGCATCCTCTCCAACATTTGTTGTTTCCTGCCTTGTTAATTTTCCCCATTCTCACTGGTGTGTGGTGGTATCTCATCGTGGTTTTGATTTGTATTTCCCTGATGGCAAGTGATGCGGAGCATTTTCTCATGTGCATGTTGGCCATGTCTAGGTCTTCCTCTGTGAGATTTCTCTTCATGTCTTTTGCCCATTTCATGATTGGATTGTTTGTTTCTTTGGTGTTGAGTTTACTAAGTTCTTTATAGATCTTGGAAACTAGCCCTTTATCTGATATGTCATTTGCAAATATCTTCCCCCATTCTGTAGGTTGTCTTTGAGTTTTGTTGACTGTATCCTTTGCTGTGCAAAAGCTTTTTATCTTGATGAAGTCCCAATAGTTCATTTTTGCTTTTGTTTCTTTTGCCTTCGTGGATGTATCTTGCAAGAAGTTACTGTGGCCGAATTCAGAAAAGGTGTTGCCTGTGTTCTCCTCTAGGATTTTGATGGAATCTTGTCTCACATTTAGATCTTTCATCCATTTTGAGTTTATCTTTGTGTCTGGTGAAAAAGAGTGGTCTAGTTTCATTCTTCTGCATGTGGATGTCCAATGTTCCCAGCACCATCTATTGAAGAGACTGTCTTTCTTCCAATGGATAGTCTTTCCTCCTTTATCGAATATTAGTTGACCATAAAGTTCAGGGTCCACTTCTGGGTTCTCTATTCTGTTCCATTGCAACACATATTTGTAATCAAAGCAATAATAATGTCACCCTTGGCCCCCGAGTATATGTTTTTTTAGGTAGTTGGAAATCTAGATTCTCTACCACATTTCTCATGATCCACCTATTAGGAGGCCTCCAAGGTAAAAAGCAAACACTCAGGACAAAGGAGGAGACTGGTGCCAGGCCCTAGTGGATTTTGTTCTGGGACGGAGGACAAATCCACTCAAACAGACCTGCAAGAGCAGAATCGGAGGCAGGAAGACTCAGATTTGTTTTTTGCTTGTTTATTTGTTTTGTTTTCCTGTGCTGAATCTATTTTCAGTGTCAGAATATAAATGTGTGGTCGTAATAGAATATTCCATTACCAGGTGCAAAACGGAACTTAAGCAAAAATCTCCAACATCATTTCAGTTGAGTATGATTTGTAGCATGTAACGAACATCACACTAATGTAGGTCAGTAAAACAATGTTGTTTTTTGCTTCTTTATTTGTTTGTTTTGCATAACTTATAAACTGAGATCAACAGAGAAGGGCTAGTGAACCCTCTTCATTAAAGGTCCACGTCTCTGTTACCCTGTTCCTCCTTTTATTCCTTCCAACATGCTTTCAAGGGGGGCTCCACCTTCAGTCTTTTGATTCAATTTCAAGCAGAAAGAAGAACCAAATGAGGAAACAGACACACCACTCATATGGAGAAAGTAAAAGCAAACAATATTTTATATCGTGGAATTTCATAGAAGTCCAGTATAAAATGCATTCTTGCCAATATCCAGCATAAATTGTTAACAATACTCTCCAAAAGATAAAATATAATAAAAAAAAATCAGTTCTGTTTAATTATTTTTAAGTTATCTTTTATGTATCCATTTCATACCAAACATTTCTCCTTTTGTTTTTTATACTTAAAATATAATTATTTCTTGCAACACTTGGCACATGGGAAATCTGGGTAAATTATTCATTGGTATTTTTCTCTGTAGCAAATTTATTCTTTTGTTCTATCACTTCTTTACTCTGCCATCCAGTATTATTATTTTCACTTGTCACCCTATCTTTTATCTAGCTATATTTAATTGATGTATCTTTACACTTTAAAAATTAAAATGTCTCTATTTCCCATATATGATATTCTTAAAATAATTTTGATTTGAAAGGAAAAATTAACCATAGTGTTTTTCTCTTTCTAAGGAAAAATGTGCACATTTACATTTATTCTTCTAACTGAAGACACCAGTTTCACTTCTGTCACCTGCTTGAATGCTTTCTGTGTTACATATTCATTTTGTTGTAATATGCTATAAAGATTACTCAGTTTGCTATATTCTGAGTGATTTTGTAATTTAAAAATTATGCATTTTTTACTATTACCTACCTTAAAAGTTTTGGTGATCCTTATGCATACTTGATTCAATCTTACTCTAAATAATGATTGTCAGGAAGGAAGCACTATGTATTTATTTATAATAGAGTTTGACAAACTACAGCCTTTCATGCCAAATCTTCCCCTTTCTGCCTGTTTTTGTAAATAGTGTTATTAGAATACAGCACACCCATTTGTTTGCATATTGTCTGTGACTGTTCGCTCACCCTAGTATCAGAGAAGAATAATTGTGACAGAGATCTTATGGCTGCAAAAGTCCACAGTATTTACTATCTATCCCTTTATTTTTTTTCTATCTATCCCTTTAAATACAATATTTATCAATCCCTTATCTAAACACACATATGCACACTTCTCTTTGGCATGTAAAGCAGATTTTAAACATCAAAATCAAGTAGTGACAATCTACTATTATATACTGTCAGTCTAGCACTTAAAGGTTATTTTTTAAGAGTGTAATGATAAATGTAAGGTAATCTGGGAAATTCTGAAATATATTCATTTTTGAAAGAAAAAAATATGATTTCACAATACCACAGGAGAACAACACACTTAATTACATAGAATTGAATTCCTTAATACAGAAAATACCTATAAGATATACTTATTTCAGGGATCAAAAAAGATGACCTTTCTTAAAGGTATGTTTGTCACCTGACAATTGTCATCATAGTTCTTTAAAAAAAATACTTCAAATTATAGAAACTGCAGCCATGGCAATTATAGAAGAGCAACAACATATGCATATTAAAAAATACTTCAACTTTTTATTTTATGTTAAGCCCACTTAAATAGTTTCTTATTCCTTATAAAGCAGAACTAACTCTATTTGAATAAATGTACTTCATTTCACATCAATAAACACCCAAGGGTGACATAAAATTTGACAGTGATATAAGTGGCGAACCACTATCTATTTCTTACGTGTCTGATCTGGAGTATTAATCGTGCTGTTGGTATTTAAAGGGTTGCAATGAACATTCCCATTGGTATTCTATAGCAATTTAATCACAATGCTATTCATCATTAAGTGTTACCCTGTGAATAATATCATTCACCGTAGGGCTGATATTATGATACACTGGGGGCACCAGACAGCTTTGTCTTCATTAGCTGATTTACGTGGTGACTTGCAAGATTAAATGTCATCAATGACCTCCTAATTGCAAAAACCATTGGCCTCCTTAGAGTTCTTATGCTAATCGTCCTTTCTGCAGTTACTTGACCCTGTTAAAACCCACATTCATTTTATACCCTTTTCTCTCGACTTCCCTGATTCTACATGTTCCTAATTCAGTCTTTTTCTCAAAATGTTCACTTTCAGTCCATTTTGATGACTATATTTCCTCTATGTTGCTCTTAAACTAAGCTTTTCCAAAGTTCCTTCAATGAGCTGCTTTTTAATTTGTGCTCCTCTCAGGTCATTTCCACTTCCATTAATTTACTTTCTTATTGTGTCCAGAGTCATAGATTCAACTTCCTGTTTCACCTGGAGAGGGGAGGGAAGAAAAAAAAAAAATGGAGTTTAAGTAGAAAAAGGCCTTTTATTTTTTATAATTAATTCCCTCCTACATGCTCTGTGTTAGGCCTGACATAAAGAATTGTTGACTTTTTCTTTTATTTTTTCTTTTCTTTCTTTCTTTCTTTCTTTCTTTCTTTCTTTCTTTCTTTCTTTCACCACATGGATTTCAATAAATATCACTCAAGCTACATTTGTGTTATCTACTATTAAAGTCCATTTCTCCATGCTGAAGATTGTTCCTTTGATAATACATATCAAGTATATATTTGGTTAAATTTTAGTGTTCATTTTTATGACTTATTGCCAATATCCTCTAACAAAAATTGTGAAAGTTCTGAGATTTTATCCTATTATCAAATTGAAAGCTTAACTTGTCACAGCTCCAGGGATGCTAAGCAGAAGATATAAGACTTCTGAGTCAAGAATAAAGGATAGTGTCGTGCTCAGAGAAATGGTAGTAGCTAGAGAATCAGCATTTGTGCCCCAAATCACTTAGGATGATACAAAGAGGGTCAGGTGATGCCCACACATGTAATGAGTTGTGTTAGAAGAAAACAACGCCTATCTTAGGGAAACCAAATTTTCTATAAGGGGCGATAAGCCTATGTGTTAGGATTCTCCAGGCAAATAGAACCAATAGGCTACATATGAATAATAAGACTTATTATGGAATTGGCTCACATGGTTATAGAAGCTGAGATATCCCACATCATCTTGTTTGAAAACTAGAGAAGCAGGAAAGTCAGTGGTATAATTCTGTCCAAGTCTGAAGGCCTGTGAACCAGGAGAACAAAAGAAGATGAATGTCCCAGCTCAAGAAGAGAGATAGAACACACTCTTCCTCCAACTATTTGTTCTGTCCGGTCCCACAATGGATTGCGTATGGTCAGCCCACATTGGTGAGGTACAGTGTAAGGGAAGATATCCTTTACTTGGTCTACTGTTTCAAATGCTTATCTTTTCAGGAAACACCTTCATAGATATACCCAGAAATAACATTCTATCAGCTATTTGCATCCCTTAGCCCTGCCAAATTGACACATAAAATTAAACATCAACCATCTGACTGTTGCCTAAGGTGAAGGCATTTTCCTTATCATACTGGACAATGAATAAAACAACTCTGTACTCTGGGATGTGGAGATAAGAGGGTGTGGGGAAGACACTGTCTTCAAGGTCACTCACTGTACAAAGATTCTTGGAAAGATGGTCTGAAACAAAAAGGCAGTCACGATCCCAGGACTTGCAGCAATGTGAGAGACCCATGGCAAAATTTCTCCCGGTAATATCTTCCCCTTGTATCCTATACTGTTTTGGCTTCTGAAAAACTCCCCATTAGTCCGCCACTACTTTGACCAGTCTAATTAATCTGACTGGCAGAAGCTGGTTCCACATCCATTCAATGTATCTCATACATCATTTAATTAAGTCTACTTTCTATAGGACTCCTGAAGGATGAGTCCAACTTAAAATATTGACTTGAGCTTCACTTCCAGAGTCCTAGATGCAGCATTATTGGACCCCAGGCAGTAATCCAGGTAGAGAAGGATGTACTCTCAATCGCCCAGTCTCTACCTTTACCTGCCAGGAAGAAGTTTAGAGCAGTTCTGTCATCCTAACCGCCCTGCAGGATATTAAGGCAAACCTGAACGCCTTCCAGGGCTACTGTGTTGCCATTGATCAATTCAGGTAAAGTCAGACACAAACTTTTGTACTATCTTTTCTAATTGGATGATTCCCTTCATGGAGGAAACTGCCAACATTGTGTGCCTAAATAATGAATGAAGTTATCTCTCTGCACTTAAGTAATGAATTATCTACTAGTTATTATTTTTTTGTATATTTTTATTGGAGCTTGATTTGCCAACATATAGCTAACACCCAGTGCTCATCCCATCAAGTGCCCTCTTCAGTGCCCATCACCCATTTACCCCAGTCCCCCGCCCACCTCCCTTTCACTATTCCTTGTTCTTATCCCAGAGTTAGGAGTCTCTCATGTGCTGTCCCCCTCACTGATATTTCCCAGTCATTTTTTCTCGTTTACCCTTTAATGCCTTTCAATATTTCCTATTTTCCCCGAATGAATGAAACCATATAATGTTTGTCTTTCTCTAATTGACTTATTTCACTCAGCGTAATATCCTCCAGTTCTAACTACATTGAAGCAAATGGTGGGTATTCGTTGTTTCTAATGGCTGAGGAATATCCCCTAAATAACCAAGGTCAGTGTCATTTTAGAGATATGTCTGCAATTGTGTGAAGGCTACATGACCCGTTGATGGTGTCTTCCTAACATTTAAAGATTACTTATGACCAGCCTCAAAGTGCATTTTGTCAGGTTTTTGGCTAGTGTTTGTTTGTTTGTTTGTTTGTTTGTTTTTGAGGGTGGCGAGGGGCCCAGTTAATGTCCAGTTTCAACAAATAGTATAATTTTATACATGGTGCCTCTGGAAAGAGTGCTGTTTACAATTATTGGGACCTTAAGTGGGACATAGATGAGTCAGAGACATTGATGAATGACACCTACAACATAGTCTCCCAGGTGCTGCTAGCCCTAGGAGTTTATTTACCTCCCCAGTTTCCCCCTTTGAATAGGTAATAGAGTAGAGAACTATTTATTCCTGTATGATAACACAATTAGATGAACATGTTCATCACTGGTTTCCGTGGACTTTCCTCAAATCTTTTTAATCAACCCATGAGACTTTCATCCTACCTCTCACATTAAGACACATCTGTTACACCACTCCATTCTTGTCACCTCAATAGTCAAGAGCTGTGAAGGGTTTGATATTTTACTTTTCTAGCAAGGTAACAAACTAGTTTGCCTTCATCATATGGATGCAGGCATAAGACATAGAACTCCCGGATCAGAGGAAAAAAGATTAGTACAGACATAGCAATAGTTGAATATCAGCATTCGCTTTGGTTCCTCAATCACCAAGTCCCTCTGGATGACATAAAGTGGGTCAGGTAATGCCTGTAAGGCAGTTAATTACATAGGACAGGAAAGCCAAGTGCAAGGACCCAGGTCTCTCATAGTGGAGATGAGGCCTCCTGGCCCTTGTCCTGGAGGTGGACAGTATGTTTATACTTATCATGCTGGAAACCTAATAAACACACCCTTTGCTCCTGTGCCTCTCTATTCTAAGACTGTTCACTCTGCAGAAATCCTTGGAAAAATAACCTGGAACAACAGCAGCCAGTACCTCTGGTTGTAAAGAAACATGAGAATCCTTTTCCCATACCTTAGATTGAAGTAATAATTAAGGAAAAAGGATCAAAAATAATATTTATGTAGCCCTTCCAAAACAGAGACATGGAACAAGTAAATATTTCTTTATGAGCCATGTCTCTGATATAAGTCTCTTTGAGCAATTAAGGAACTAAATCAAAATAATTCATTCTAAATTTATTTACCTGCATGGCAATTGAGGAAGATAGCACTTAACTTTTTTTTTTTTTAATTTTTATTTATTTATGATAGTCACAGAGAGAGAGAGAGAGGCGCAGAGACACAGGCAGAGGGAGAAGCAGGCTCCATGCACCGGGAGCCCGACGTGGGATTCGATCCCGGGTCTCCAGGATCGCGCCCTGGGCCAAAGGCAGGCGCCAAACCGCTGCGCCACCCAGGGATCCCCACACTTAACTTTCTAGGCAAGGGAACTCGACTACCAATGAACTAATTCATATTTTACGTTTACATATTCCCTCATTTCCTGAGATGGGCTTTCTAAACATACGTGTAGAAAGCCTGGATTCTGTTCTTATCTGTAACAGCAATGGTGAGAATTTAAATAACAAAGGCTAATATGGAGTGAAGCCACTTGAACCCTTTAGAAAATTTAGAGGGATGCCTGGGTGGCTCAGTGGTTGGGCGCCTGCCTTTGGCTCAGGGAGTGATCCCGGAGTCCTGGGATTGAGTCCCTCATAGGGGTCCCTGCAAGGAGCCTGCTTCTCCCTCTGTCTGTCTCTGCTTCTCTCTATGTGTCTCTCATGAATAAATAAATAAAACCTTAAAAAAAAAGAAAACTTTGAGCAACCTGCAATGATAAATTGCTTTCACTTAATTTGCCTTTATTTGTATATCCCAGAGGTCATGATTGCCAGCACTGGTTGCTTTACTCTCTTGAATACATGTCTCCATTTCTGGTATCCCATGCTCCAGGCAGAAGGTGGAATACAAACTACTGAATCAAACAATAAAAGAAATAAAGGAAAAGACAGTAAAACATAATGGATAGACATAATTATGGCAAATCTTGGAACCATCTAGACAAGTAAACAGTGGCTTCTCTTCCCAGACATTATTTTCATAATTTTTTATCTTTCCCAAACTGACAAGTAAAACACCCAATGTCATGGATATCTTAATTTTTATTTTTGTTTCATGTTGTGTATCATTTTTTCACGCTTAATAGCTAATTATATTTTCTTTTTAATCCGTGTACTACTTGTTTATATACTTTGTCTATTATTCTATGAAGTATTTTTCATTATAAAACCTTTTAGCTTTAAGAAATTGATCTTGGGGCACCTGGGCGGCTCAGTGGTTGAGCATCTGCCTTCGGCTTCTGCCTTTGACTCTGCCTCTCTCTGTGTCTCTCATGAATAAATAGATAAAATCTTTAAAAAGAATTGGTCTTATTGTATGTGTTTAAAATAATTTCCCCCCTTTTTTTCCTAAACACAAGTCATAAAATAATGCACGTGCCCAGAATGATTTTAATTTCTATTTTATGATATCTTAAATTCTTAGGCCCCCATGACTTTATGTTTTTTATTTTAATTCTTTGAAAAGATCATACTCTTTTGATTACCAAAGCTTTAAAGTATATTTTAATAAGCAATAAGTATAGTTTCCCATACTTTAATCTCTTATTCAAATGTATTTTTCAAGTTATTCTTACCTGTACCAACTTCAATTTTTAAAAGTTATATAATTCCACAAAAAATATTGATATTTCATTGGAATTGTATCTTATGGAGATCAATATTTAAAACACTCAATCTTAAAGGTGAGCACTATAAATCAAGGTATATCCAGGGTAAGACATTTGAATTTTCTTTAATATAAGCTAAAACAAATAATATAAAGTTATATTTCTTTAACATAACTAGACTCAGTTGACCCCAGATATTCTGTCTCTCCTGGTACTGCAGAGATGTTCTGTTTTATATGCATATACTTCTTCTCGTGGTGTACACAATTTAAGTATTTTTAGTTAACTATGTAAGTGATTGCTTTTAGTCTTTAAGCTTAGAGAGTAGGATACTAGTTAGCCCATCCCCATATTTCTCAGGTAACAAATTACTTTAAAAATGATTTAGGCAGATCATTTCTGCCTAGATTTTTAAAAACCCCTTCTCCAATGATCTGGTTTTCTAATAGCTTCTTTCATTGGCCTATTTTCCGGGTCCTTGAGCATTTTGTCATCATACTCTAGAGCTCTTTCTTTTTGCAGAGCAGGCATATTCAATTCTAATAGTAAGTTTAGAATTATGTGATAAATTCTGATTAATATATTTCAGTTATGTTTAGCTTGGCTTATTGCTCCTATTTAATTTAGGCATGTGGAAGTCAAGATATATACTGTGTTGGCTTCAAGATATATACTGGTTCTACTCCCAGTCAAAGACCTTAAGTAGATCTGCAAAATGACTGCTAAATGATCAATCTATTAGTAACTTCCTCAATTACATAATTGGCCTTTGTTGAGCCATCATTTTTTAGTAGTCACAGAGAGGTTAGAGATGGAATCTTAGAGCACTAAAAGTTCAGACTTTGCACCCTCCAACAACTCATTGCCAACAAATCTCAAAACAGAATAGGTTTGAAAACTAATTTATCTATTAAACAGTTTATCTTTCTTTCAATTAACTTGTCCCAATTACAAAACTTTGTAAAGAAGCTTGTACATCTGAAAAACTGATAATTACCATGATTTAGCCTATAGTCTCGAAATGTCAACTAAAGGCCATGGTCTTCAATATTTAGGTGCAAATGATGAAGATCATCAAACAAGAAATCTCAACTAAACAAGAAAGGATTGGTTCTGTTAGGAAAAAGTGGAAATTGTATAAGCTAGTAAGGAAAGCTCCCCATTCCTCATCCACTCCCCTCCACAATATTACCAATCTTTATGGTAGACATTGATCAAGGAGATAGAACTGATTGTAGAGTGATACTTGTTATTAAACTTACAGACTCTGTAAGAATACCATTTGGAGAGTCAGGTTCATTTGGGAACTTGGTCATGGAACCATGGGTATGTTTGCTGGAGATGGGAAATCCAAGCTCAAGAACAAGCTTAAGATTTTACCAAGCAAAATAATTCTCTTAATTTATGTTACCTCACTTCCTTATTGGCCTTGACAATATTTTATGATAGACTTGGTTTTTATTATTAGATTTTAAACCCTAGATTATCTAATTTTATAGTGATAATGGGACAATATTAATGTTCTCTACTGGAAAATCAAATTGACATGTTTTTACTAAGTACCCGGAGATAGATATCATATTTCTGAGACAAAAAACTGATAACAGATATAGCATATATTAGAAATGTGTGCAATATATCAAGAGGAAGAAACAGATTTTATAGTTGGAAACTAAACTTTTAACAAGGCATGTCCAGTTTCAATTTTTAACATCCTACAGTCTCCACTGCTCTACTTTTAGCTTCTTATACTTGAATATGTGTGCCATGCTTTCCTTTCTTGACCCAATTCCTCTCTCAAGTGTCATCTTATGATAGGTGTCTATATTGTCCACTATATCACTAGACATCCGTCTAAAGAAGTAACTTCATAGTACTTTCTCATATGTGGTCATGGAAGACAATAGGCCTATTGATTCTCTTCACTGTGTAGAATCTGGGGCAGCTAAACTGGCTGAAAAGATCCTGAATAGCAAGAGGAATGTTGAAAAAGAAAACCAAAGCTGGTGATATTACAATGCCTGACTTCAAGCTCTAGTACAAAGCTCTGATCATCAAGACAGCATGGTACTGGCACAAAACAGACACATAGATCAATGGAACAGAATAGAGAACCCAGAATTGGACCCTCCACTCTACGGTCAGCTAATCTTTGACAAAGCAGGAAAGAATATCCAATGGAAAAAGGACGGTATCTTCAACAAATGGTGTTGGGAAAATTGTACAGACACATGCTGAAGAATGAAACTGGACCATTCTCTTATACCATACACAAAGGTACTCTCAAAATGGATGAAAGATCTAAATGTGAGACAGGAATCCATCAAAATCCTAGAGAACACAGGCAACAACCTTTTTGATCTTGGCCATAGTAACTTTTTGCAAGACATGTCTATAAAGGTAAAGGGGAAAAAAAAAAACAATAATGAAGTATTGGGACTTAATCAAGAGAAAAAGCTTCTGCACAGCAAAGGGAAGAGTCAACAAAACTAAAAGACAATCTACAGATTGGGAGAAGATATTTTCAAATAACATATCAGATAAAGAGCTAGTACCCAAGATCTATTAAAAACTTATCAAACTCAACCCTCAAAATCAAACAATCTAGGCAAGAAATGGGCATAAGGCATGAGCAGACATTTCTCCAAAGAAGACCCACACATGGCCAACAAGCACAGGAAAAAATGCTCCACATCACTTGTCATCAGGGAAATACAAATCAAAACCAAATGAGATATCACTTCACACTGGTGAGAATGGCTAAAATTAACCAGACAGGAAACAGCAAATGTTCATGACAATGAGGAGAAAGGGGAACCCTCTTATACTGTTGGTGGGAATGCAAGCTGGTGCAGCCACTCTGGAAAACGGTGTGGGGGTTCTCCAAGAAGTTAAAATAGAGCCCTACAACCCAGCAATTGCACTACTGAGTATTTATCTCAAAGATACAGATGTAGTGAAATGAAGGGACATCTACACCCTGATACCTATAATAGCAAAGTCCACAATAACCAAACTGTGGAAGGGGCCTAGATGTCCTTTGACGTGTGTGTGTGTGTGTGTGTATACAAATACATGCACACATATACACAATGGAATACTACTTAGCCATCAGAAAAGAACACCTACCATTTACATCAATGTGGATGGAATTGGAGGGTATTATGCTGAGTGAAATAAGTCAATCGGAGAAAGACAATTATCATATGGTTTCACTCATATGTGAAACATAAGAAATAGTGGAAGGGACCATAAGGGAATGTGGGCAAACTGAGTGGGGAAAAATTAGAGAGGAAGACAAACCGTGAGAGATTCCTGACCCTAGGAAACAAACAAATGGTTCTGGAAAGCGAGGGCATTAAGAACAGCACATGATGTGATAGCACTAGATATTATACTATATCATGGTAAATTGAATTTATATTTAAAAAAAGAAAAAAGAAAGAAAACCTCTCCTCACTTATTCAAACTATGACAGTACCTACTCTGTTTCCAATGTAAGAAAGTGGCATTGACTTTGATGAAAAAATCATCATATTGATAGGAAACAGTGGTTAACCTTGAGACAGTCATGTGATCTAGCTGGGCCTTGCCCATGTGCTACTCCCACATCTCTGCTTCTAGTGTCATAGATACCAAAGGTTTGAGAGTATGAATCACACATGATGAAAAAAGTAGAAATAAGAGATAATCATGAGAAACGGAGTCCTGGCAGTCTGGTTGTATTTTTAACCCACCTTTCTGGGGTTTATTTATTTAAACCAACAAATCACGATATTTTATGTAAGCAAATTAAATTTGAATGTAAGCCCCTTGTAACATAAGAGTGGCAAATAACTTCAAAATTATTATTATTATTTTTAAAGATTTTATTTATTTATTCATGAGAGACACAGACAGAGAGGCAGAGACACAGGCAGAGGAGAAGCAGACCCCATACAGGGAGCCCAAGGTGAGACTTGATCCCAGGATCCCAGGATCATGCGCTGAGCCAAAGGCAGACACCCAACCACTGAGTCACTCAGGCGTCCCAGTAACTTCAAAATTATAATAAAGGTTCTGGATGTACTCTGAAAATCTGGGTTAGCATCTTGTCTGAGTTACTTTGCATCTCAGAATATTTGCTTCCTCCTTTCTTAAATGAGGATAATAATACCCACCCTTCTTTTTTTATATTAAATACAAATTTAATTTTATATTAAATAATACCCACCTTTCTTTTTAAAATATTAATAGTAAAATATTTTAGTATTAAATATTTACATACTTAATATATAAAATTGTTAAATTTAATATTCAGTGATTAAACATCTGTAAAGTACTTTTGAAAGTATTTGCCCCCAAAACACTCAGTATATTCTTACAACTACCACCACCAGCACCATGCTGTATGCCTGTCTAGTATTATTAAAGTGATTTATCCAAAGATACTCCAACTTTCTGGATCTTTCATTACTAAACCTAGATCTTGTTTACTATACTTCTTGCCAAACATTTATGTGTACAAGGTATTGTAATATTTAATACATTTGATATATTAGCAAGAGTTAAAAACCAGTTATATGTTGTCTTGTAAAAGTAAATCTTTGAGGACAGAATTGTCCATCTTTCAACATGTTATTATTGCTTTAAGTAGAAAGAATTAGAGCACCATTTTTCAGGTGAAAAATGTCATGAGTTTATTCCTAGTAATTGTTCATTTCATGTGTAATTATTTTCCACATACTGAAGATATGCAATAGGTAACCATAAATTAATGCCAAAGTGTTTATAAAATAATTTTTCTATCAAAATTCTCTTAGCAATGCAACCTAATTTTCAAGTGTATTGTATTGTTGGCACAGTGCAACTACTGATAAATTCAAAATCTACCATGTGGAAAACAGCATAACGTAATAAACTGACTAAAGATTTGAATGAATAGATGAAGTCCATACTTCCAGACCCTCAAAATGCTTGTTAGATATTCATTTCATTCTTATTTACTTACATTTTCTAGGAGATACAATGGTTACTTAAAAAATATGAATCAAGGGCAGCCCGGGTGGCTCAGCAGTTTAGCGCCTGCCATCGGTCCAGGGCGTGATCCTGGAAACCTGGGATTGAGTCCCACATCGGGCTCCCTGCATGGAGCCTGCTTCTCACCTGCCTATGTCTCTGCCTCTTTCTCTGTGTCTCTCATGAATAAATAAATAAAATCTTTAAAAAATATATGAATCAAGAAACTACTATCTGATCTTCTGAAATAAGCTATTTTAAGGAGTTGTTATATTCAATTTTCTGCTGCAGAGTTGGATATTGCAGGTTCTAAATTCATATATTAATAATTACTGAATTTACTAAAAGATGCACTACTTTACATTATTCAGCTAATAATACGATATGGAACATTTCTCTTTTACTAAGTGAAGAAAAGTACGCCACACTAATTTTCTACTTATTTAGTTAGTGCCAAGTACATTTATATGCATCCTACAAGTCTCTCCTCAAGGATATACTTTGGCCTTGTATTACAGTGTACTAAATTTTTGAGAGATGAAATTAAAAATGACAAAGTCTTATGAAATAAATATTTTAAAATAGCTGTATCATAGCTTATGAGAGTAGAAAGATATATTAATGTAATACTTCTAAAATTATCACTTCTCTTTAGTTATTAGAAGAGTCTACTTATGGTAATAACAAGCACTGACAATAGTTTTATTCATCAGTTATCTTAGCAATAGTAAAACGTTTTGTTAAATAACTGACAATTGATCATAGCTGAATGAAGGCTTCTAAATTTGATAGCATATCTATTGAAAACTAGAATGTACTGCAAACACAATGTCAATTGTATATTTGCACTTATATTTTGCTGCTTAAAAGTTAAAATGGTATCAGTAAAAATTAACTGACTTTCCTTATATCTTTGAATTTTTTAGAAAAATGTGATTTATTGTTGTGAATGTACTAATGCTATATTAAGAAATAGAAGTTAAAATACTAACAAATCCGTAACTAAGTATCATTAGAAAAGATAGAATCTCTATTTGCTTATTTACATTAATGTTTATTCATTATAATTTAGATTATATCCACCTTTAAGGTAAAAGTGGCATGACACATGCAAATATGATTAATTAAAAATTAAAGATAAAAACAAGAATAATGGGATTATTGATGTTAAGTATTTTATAACATTTAATTTATGCTTTTATTCTATTCTCATTTTCTTAACAACATAAAACAATTACTTTTCTTAGGACACACATATCAGATTTATTATGAGTTAAAACTAAAACCATGTCAAAAAATAAAAATAAAACAATGTCAAGAAAGAGTAAATAAAGTATATAAAATAAAATAATGGTAAAGATTTTGAAATGAAGGTATGTAGATATATCGATTTTTTCCTGAATTTACCCAATCATCTCCTATTATATATGACCCACCTAAATGAGGTTTTATTTTATTTTGTTTTTTTAACATTATTTAATTAATGAAAAAATATATGATAATTATTTGTTATAGACTGACCTCCAAGGCTGTCCATGTCCACAACCATGGAACCTGTGAATATATTACCTTGCATGGCAAAAGGAACTGTGCAGACACTATTAGTCTAAGGATTTTGGAATAAAGGGACGCCTGGGTGGCTCAGCAGTTGAGCATCTGCCTTTGGCTCAGGGTGTGATCCCAGGCTTCTGGGATCGAATTCTGCATGGGGCTCCTTGCAGGGAGCCTGCTTCTCCCTCTGCCTATGCCTCTGCCTCTCTCTGTGCCTTTCATGAATAAATAAAGAAAATCTTAAAAAAAAAAAAAAAACAGGGTGGGGGGGCGGTTTGGAATAAGGATTATTTTCCTGAATTATGTGAGTGAGTCCAGTGTAGTCACAAGAGTCCTTCTAAGGAGAATATGATCAAGGGTCTCAGTTGGAGCAGGATAGTTGGTGATGGAGGTGGAGGTTGGAGGGATGTGGGGAAGGATCATCTGCTGAGATAAGCGTGTGGTCACCAGAGGCTGAAAAAGGCCAGATACTCCTTAGAGTCTATGGAAAGAACACAGCTCTGCCAACACTATTTCCATCCATAAGACCTTTTGCAGATTTCTGAATTTCAGAACTATAACATAATAAATTAGTATTAAGTCTGTGGTAATTTGTTACAGCAGATTAGGAAACTAATATATTATTAATTAAAATTTATATTCTAATGTGCATACTTATAATCACTCTGCATTGTAATTGTTATTACTTCAATTTATTATTTATTAAAGCTGTGGTATATAGCTTTCAGATCATTGTAAATTGCCATTATGTTCTCCACTACCTTTACCCATTTAAATTGTGTTTAGTTGTTATAGGTTTGCTGTTAATGAAGCATTCTTTCCACTTCTCAATACTATTTGCTCTGAATAATTTTCATTATCTTAGCATAAAACGTAAATGATCTTTGAAAAAAATATTGGAAAGAATGGAAGAAAATACAGAACTAGAGAAACCATCTGTACCTGAAGGAAAATCAAGACTCCTCAGACTGGCAAGTGATTGTGTCAAACAACAGAAGGCCCTAGGGGACACGACGGGCATAAAAATAGCATTGAAACGGATCAAGACATTTAATAGATCCTTTTGTACTCTAAACTCAGCTTAAATAAATAAGCTTGACCTAGTCTTTCCAACAAATATGATTGTGCTTTTTGATTATGCTAGAAGTATCCCTGGAATCCTAAATTCACTCTATAAATGTTGCTATTTCCATCTCACCTTGCCTACCTGGTAAGGGATCATTTACTATAATATCCAGTAGCAATTTTACTTTATTGGAAAGGCTAAAATTGATGCTGAATAAAGTGTGCACAACCTAGACTTTGTTAATAGTCTTCCAGCTTCACTTTGATATTCAGAATACAAAAAACCTGAGAGGAACATTTGGTTTATTTCATACACAGTGAGTAAAAAAAGCCTTCGTGAATCATTTTAAATTCTACACAGCATTTAATATCAGCTGAATAGATTCAGGTCCCAAGAGTGTGTGAGCTGAGCATCAGGCACATTCCACTGATGATAGGATGACACTTTTCACTTCTGAGACTGACTTTTTGACTGTAGCACAGTTTCTGTGTGGACATAGAACAATCTCAGGAAGAAGGAATCTGAAGTTAACTCTAGTTTGAAGTGTATTGCTAGATAAATATTGTCTAAAGTTCACACTAAAATATATGCTGGGTAGTGTATCTATAAGAGACAAAAATTGGCAATAGCACAGAAGTGTAAAGGAATGAGGCTGGGTTAAGGGGAGAAATTTTACCCTGGGACACCCTAATCTTTTAATCTAAACAACAGTGGGGAGGAGTGTAATGGAGATACAGAAACAGACTAACATGGAAGAAACCCCAAAAACTTTTTTGAGGGATCCCTGGGTGGCGCAGCGGTTTGGCGCCTGCCTTTGGCCCAGGGCGCGATTCTGGAGACTCAGGATCGAATCCCACGTCGGGCTCCCAGTGCATGGAGCCTGCTTCTCCCTCTGCCTGTGTCTCTGCCTCTCTCTCTCTCTCTCTCTCTCTCTGTGTGTGACTATCATAAATAAATAAAAATTAAAAAAAAAAAAACTTTTTTGAAGAAAACTCCAACAATTTTAACTAATTTCTATATTCCCCAAAATTCAAATAAAAATAATTTCTACATATTTCCAGAAGTGAACCAACCGCACCCCTATTGTGCAGGAGGTGTTTATAATTTGATCCCAGCCATGCAGGCACCTATTTGAACATCATTAGAAGAAGTCTTCTCACCTTTGTCATACAACCAACTCAGGTATTGAATGTTTTAATTGTGCAAAATATCTCATCGCTGCTTAGACAACAGGTTTTGCCTCAGAGGCATAATCCGTAGATTGACAAAGTCACAGTCTCTTCCACAGGTATTGGAAGGGGAAATTTACAGAAATGTTCCGAGAATGATAGAAACATCTGGAGCAGAGGATATATTGGAGGCATCCATCTTACTGTCAAATGAGGACCAGAGGATTGAAGAGGCCTGGCCTGCACAGTCTGGAAATCAGGAGACATGAGATCGAATATATGACCAAGCATTCAGAAGGGACCAAATCCATATTGCATTTAGTGACCCTTCCCAGCTCGAAAAATGCTGAGGTACTGCTGTGGGTCATGTGGGCACCACTTACTCTTGAAATAATGATACAAGTAACCCTGTAGGTCATTACAGACTTTGGAAAAACAGTTAAAAACAAACACTTTAAAATTTTTTCAAGTTGAACTTAAAACTACATCAATGATAAAACAATAATGCCAATTTTATAAATAAATACGGACATACTATGATAAATTAACTCTATAGACTTATGAATATAGATGTAAAAAAACCTTTAAACCTATCAGCAAGTTAAATTAAAAAATATGTTAAAATAATTATCCACCATGCCAACTATTTTTCAATCATATTAATGCAAGGTTGATAATTTTAGGATATTTTCGCATAATTAGAATTGTACAGATGATCAATAAATAGATCCCCATCCAAATAAAATTCTGTAATAATTTGATATAATGTTTTAAATTCATGGTAAAATGACCTTCAAAATCTGAAATAGATATTTCTCAAAGCACATTTGTTTGAAAGTCATGCCAATAAACTGTTTTTACCTATCTACACCAAAGAGATTTAAAAATTTTTTGTCAAGGAATAAAGAATAGAAAAATAAATAGAACACATACTGATTTTTCAGGATCAACTAAAAGAATTATTAAAAGTAATAATGTGTAATTTTTTCTTAAATTCAATGACTCTTCTTTATACTAGCAATAAGTAGCTGAGAGTTGTCATGGGAAAAATGTATCCATCTTGAATAGCTAATAAATAATAATGATAAACAAAATAAGTGGAATATTAAAGAACAAATATATATATATACGTTTATTCAAGTGTATGAATGGAGGTAATAAATAGAATGCTAGAAATAAATAAATAGGTAGAATTATGGAATACTGTAAATATGGCATAATTTCTAAAGTAATGTATGGTTTAAAGTAATTTATATTAATTCTAAGCCATATTATGTCTTAATGATTCAAAGTTGTCATCATACTATTACTTTACCACATTTAGCTGTTCTCCTAGGATCCAGTTTACTTCCACATCATCCATTAGTATATGTAAGACATCATCGAATATATTTTTAGATCGATTGTTGTCCATCTTGACTGCAAATTTGAATCATATGAGAATGTTCACAAGTCTTTTAGGAGGCAACCAGGCAATTTCATCAGAAAATCTACGCGGGGGCCAGGCAGCACACTTTTCAAAACCTCCAAGGGGTTCCCATGTGCAGTCATAGTTGTGAATGAATATTGGAAAAAATAGTTTTGCACAACCACTTTTATTTTATTTGAATACATTCCTGGGACAGAAATTGGTTGTGCAAAAACATTTCATTGTTGTGCCTTCCTGAAAGAATATGCTAATTTATAATTTCACCGGCGGAGGATAAAAGAACCCACTTTCTAGCATCTGATCACTCTGTTTTATAATTTCTTTTGGCCATTGTCATCTTGCTTATAACACCAATGACAATATACAGATAATGCTAATATATGTGTTTTGAGCTGGATGTTCTTATTTCTTTTGGAAGTTTCCTTTTCATAATTATGACAATATTTAGGCTTCTGTATTCCTCTTTTATTCTTTTACATCCTGCTTTTAAGGCTTCTCTCTCCTTTTCTGTGTGCTTTAACTTTAGTAAGCTACCATTATTATACTTATTTACAAACTATCAACAATTTCCTTAAAAGAGACTATAAGCGGATCCCTGGGTGGTGCAGCGGTTTGGCGCCTGCTTTGGCCCAGGGTGCGATTCTGGAGACCCCGGATCGAATCCCACGTCAGGCTCCCCGTGCATGGAGCCTGCTTCTCCCTCTGCCTGTGTCTCTGCCTCTCTCTCTCTCTGTGTGACTATCATAAATCAATAAAAAAAATTAAAAAAACGAGACTATAAGTTTGTGATTGTATATCATATATGATTGTGCTGTGATGTATTATATTTCTATTGTATTAACCTCATATATTTTTATCTTTATGATTTAATTTTTACAGTTTTCTCTTTTATTTATTTTTTAAATATTTCATTTATTTATTCATGTGAGACACAGAGAGAGGCAGAGACATGGGCAGAGGGAGAAGCAGGCTCCCCATGGGGAGCCCGACCTGGGACTCGATCCCAGGACCTGGGATTCGATCCCAGGACCTGGGATTCACAACCTGAGCCAAAGACAGACTCTTAACCACTGAGTCACCCAGGAGCCCCTACAGTTTTCTCTTTAATACATCAGGAATTTGGTCACTTGTGTTTCAAATGCAAGCTACACACCTGTAATTTATTTTTTCCAAAGCAAACCTTATTTAATAAATAATTACATAATACATCTTTTTCTCGATTGACTTCAAATGCCATTTCTATCATATATCCAATTCTTATTTTTACTTATATTATGTCCGCAATATTTATTTTATTCCACTGAGCAGATGATTATTTCTTTAACTGACATTGTATAACTTTAATAATTTTAGTTTACTCTCTATTTATTATTTGTTAATTAAAAGCTCTCCTCTTCATACTTTTTTTGCCAAAGGGGACCTTGCTAGTTTCATATATCTCTTTCGACAGATGTATTTTATTTATTTATTTTTTTAAGATTTTATTTATTTATTCATGAGAGACACAGAAAGAGAGGCAGAGACATAGGCAGAGAGAGAATCAGGCTCCATGCAGGGAGCCCTACGTGGGACTCCATCCCAGGACTCCAGGATCACCCCCTGGGCCGAAGGCAGTTGCCTAACTGCTGAGCCACCCAAGGATCCCCACAGATGTACTTTAGAATAATTCTGACTTATTGAAAAAATTAAACTCTCTTGAAATTTTATTGAACTATATGAAATATATGTATATCATCTTTACAAAAGTTACTATTTTCATTCAGAAATGTGGCTTACTTCTGCACGTGTTCAAAGCTTTAAAGACAAATCAACTCTCTTAATAAAGTGTTTTGGTTTCCTTCAGGTGTCACGTGACATAGATGGATATAAATATATCATTTTTTGTTTTTGTTTCTATTTTCAGGTGGAACACTGGATTTGCAGGTGATATGTCCTAATGAGGGCTGAGGCAATCTCCCCCAGATTTAGCCTTTGTCTACAAGGTGACCTTTGTGTCTCTCCTGAAGACATCTTGGCTCAGCTAGTGAGGCCCCTATAATTGATGAATATGGCAGAGTGAGCCCTAAGGCTTAGGTCATAAAGGATAACACAGCTTAGGTTCTATTCTTCAGGGTCCTGAGTCAACCTGTGATCTGTCCAGCTGCTCTGAGGCCACCATGGTAAGGCCACATAGAACAGATCTGAGCCTAAGAGAGATAGGAAGTGACAATAAGTTTCTTTCTTGATATTGTTATCTTCTATCTTTTGTTGTTTTACTTTTCAATCTACCTTATTAGCTAGAATATTTGGAACAGTATTAAATTATATGAGTGATAGTGGCTTTCCTTCTTCCTCTGTTCTGCCTAAATGGTAAGGCCAAAAATTATTTTAGTGGAAAGCATACTTCTTGGCATTACCATTTAAGAGGTACAAAGAAAAGAAGGCCACTATACCGTACTTAGGACACGTGAGCAGTTAATTACACATTTCACATCAAAACTGCTGAGTATCATATCTGTTTTGTACCCGAAGAGAGAGGCCATTCGGTTTACCTTGAACTATGCCTGGTTTTCCAAGTTCTTTCTAAGGTACTATCAGGAAGGTTTCCTGATTGTTAAAATCTCTTGGCCTGATGTCAGAGCCCAGTACTAGTCTAATGAGAAGTGTGTTTAACAGAACCAATAACAAAAATAAAAAGTTTTGGTTATGTGAATAATTTTACCACTACATTGCTTATTTTGTTATTTTTCTAGAAATTATATTTAAATAAAACATCCTAAATTATCTTTAATTTGTTTATTTAAAGAACAGAATTATTCTGTTCAGAATTATTCTTATTCTTTAGTTTAACTCTTCAAAATGAAGACAGAAAAAAAAATGAAGACAGAATGATAAAAAATAAAACAGCTTTTGGGACGCTAACCTTGACTACTTAAGCCCATAAAGTGGAAGCAAATGCCATTGGGTCATTAAACATAGCCATTGGCAACTAAATTAACTTCTCCTTGATGAGAAGTTTGACTTGCGATTTCCTCAAAAGGAAAAAACTAATTAGTGCAATCTTAACAGAATATGTTCTGATTTAAATGAATTTGATAATGTCAATATCCATCTAATTATATCTCATTATTCATTTATGACTCGTTGTGTATCAAAAATTGATTTATGATGATTTGCAAACAGAAATGCAGATAAACAAAATAAACACCAATAAATGAAAATTGGAATAGGAAGACTGAAAGCTAAAATCATCATATAAAACAAAAATAATGAATCTATAGAGCAGTCACAAAGGAGTATATAATTTGGGTTCTGAAAATTTATAAATGTGATATTTTACTTTGAGCAAAATTGTACTAAAGAATAATCTCAAATAACATCGATATTGTTTTAGCCAAAATATGGATATTACTTTTACTCTGAGATTTGAGATTAAGCCAAAATTCAAAGAGGATTGGACCAGATGATGGTTTGTACTGGGAACTTGAGAAACATTGCCTAGGGTGAGTAGATTCCTTTTTTCCTTTAGTCTAACCATTGAAAAATAATGAAGCTAATTCATGCTAATAGAGAGGTTTTCAGAAAGTTAAAAAAAAATAATATGTGTCCAGAAAAGGACATTATCAATTATGCACTGATCAAGGATAAAATGGTTTAAATTGTGTGTTATTCCTGCCAGTTACATGGTCCCTCGAGTCACAGCATTCTCTCAATTGGATTGACAGTTTCACTGAAATTTAGGTAATGTAAATCATATAAAAAGGTTGAATTAATAACTGCTGAGCATGTGGTTCTTATCCCTGCACTAAAAGTGCTGATTTAATTTAAATCCATTCCTCATACACATATTATCTTTAAAATTTAAGTAATTTAATTTTTTTTTATTTTTTTTAGCTTCATTAAGGTAAAACTGAAAGATAAAATCATATATATTTGAGATGTATATGTGAGGACTTGCTATACAAATACATTGTGAGATAATCACCACAATCAAGTTAACAACCCATTACCTCAGTTACTTTTTTTTTTTTTCCTCCTGGTGTGAATGTTTAAAATTTACTTTTGGCAAATTTCAAGTTTGCAATTCAGTATTTGATGAACTGTTGACCCTTTGAACAGCATGGGGATGTGGGGTGCCAAACCCCGGTGCAGTTGAAAACCTATGTTTACCTTTTGAATCCCCCAAAACTTAACCACTAACTGCCTACTGTTAACTGGAAGCCTTATCACTAACACAGTTAACACATATTCTCTGTTATATGCATTATATACTATATTCTTACGATAAAGTAAACTAGAGAAAAGAAAATTATTGATCATTAAGGAAATCATAAGGAAGAGAAAATACATTTACAGTACTGTATATATATAAAAAGAAAAAGAAATCTGTAAGACCTGCAGTGTTCAAACCCATGTTCAAGGTCACTATGCTGTCTCTAATCTTATACCTGAGAGTTTGAATCCTTTGACCAATGTTCCCCATTTCCCTCACCACGAAGCTGCAAGCAACCACCATTCTACTCTTGTTTTTTGTTGTTGTTGTTGTTGTTTTGTTCATTTTTTTTTTTAATTCCACATATAACTGATGGCATACAGTACGTGTTTCTCTCTCAGGCTTACTTCACTCAGTATAATGCCCCCTAGGTTCACCCATGTTGTTGCAAATGGCAGGATTTTCTTCATTTTTATGGTTGAAAGATGTGCCAATATATATATACAATTATATTACATCATATTACATATACAAAGACATACATATATACATACATATATATGAGATTTCCATACCTTGGCTATTGTGAATAATATTGCAATGAACATAAAAATGTAGATATCTCCTAGACATGGTGATTTAATTTTCTTTTTTTTTTTTGTTTTGTTTTGTTTAAAGATTTTATTTATTTATTCATGAAAGACACACAGAGAGAGGCAGAGACACAGACAGAGGGAGAAGCAGGCTCCATGCAGAAGCCCCACGTGGGACTAGATCCCAGAACTCTGGGATCATGCCCTGAGCCAAAGGCAGACGCTCAACCACTGAGCCACCCAGGCATCCTATGATTTAATTTTCTTTGGGTATATACCGAGAACTGGGATCACTGGATCACATGATACTTCCATTTTTAGTTTCTTGAAGAATCTCCATACTGTTTTTCACAGCGGCTGCACTAATTTACGATCCTACCAATAGTGCATAGGAGTCTCTTTTCTTCACATCCTCACTAACACTTGTTATCTTTTGTTTTCTTTACAAGAGCCATCCTGCCAGCCACAAGGTGATATCTTACTGTAGTTTTATTTCCATTTTCCTGATGAAGAGTAAGTACTTTTTCATATACCTATTGGCCATTTACACATCTTCTTTGGGGGAAAAAAATCTATTTAGGTCCTTGCTTATTTTTTAATTGGATATTTGTTTTTGGTTTTTGTTTTTTTGGTTTTTTTTTGGCTTATGAACCACTTTTATATTTTGGATATTAAACCTTTATCAGGTATGTGTTTTGCAAATATTCTCTCCCATTGCATATGCCTTTTCTTTTTGAAGATGGTTTCTTTTGTTGTGCTGAAGTGTGTTCTTTTTTCTTTTGTCCTCTTTGCTTCTGGTGTCACAGCAAAAATATCGTTGCCAAGTACTGTATCTAGGAGTTTTCCACCTGTTTTCTTCTAGGAGTTCTATGGTTCCAGGTCACTTAGGTCTTTACTCCTTTATGAATGTATTTTGGAGAATGGTACAAGTTATCAGTTCAGCTTCATTTTTCATGTGGAACACAGTTTTCATAACACCATTTTTTGAAGATATTATTCTTTCCCCCTTGTGTGGGTGCCCTTTAGCTGGTGCCCTCCTCAAAAATTCATTGAATGTATGGATAGGTTTATTTCTGGATTCTCCATTCTACTATATTTTTTATATGTCTGTTTTCACAGCTGTACCATGTTATTTGATTAGTTTGTTACATAGTTCAGAATCAAAAACTGAGATGCTCCCAGATTTGTTCTTCTTGCTCAAGATTACTTGGGCTACTGAGGTCCTTTGTGGACCAAAATGAATTTAAAATTGTTTTTTCTACTTCTGTAAAAATGCCAATGGGATTTTGATAGAGATTGCACAGAATCTGCAGATTATTTTGAGTAATATGACTATTTAAGCAATATCAATTCTTCTGATCAATGAAGATGGGATATATTTCCACTTATTTGTGTTTTTCAATTTATCACATCAATGTCTTAGAGTTTTCAGCATACAGATCTTTCACTTTCTTGGGCAAATTCATTCCTGGTTATGTTTTGTATGGTATTATAAGTGGGATTGTTTTCATAACTTCTTTTTTTGGGTAGTTCATTGTTAATGTATACAAATGAAACTAATTTTTGTATATTGATTTTGTATCCTACAATTTTACTGAACTCATTTATTCTAATAGTTTTTTGGTAGAGCCTTTAGGATTCTCTGTGTAAGACCATGTCATCTGCAAACACATTTTTCATGTCTTCTCTTCCTATTTGGATGCCTTTGATTCATTATTCTTGGCTAACTTCTCTGTCTATGACTTTTACTCTGATATTAAGTGCAAGTGGTCGAGTGGGCATCCTTGTATTGACAGCTAATGTCAGCCTGTAATATAGCATGTCGCATGTATTGATTTTTATATATTGCACTATACTTGATCACAGTGATAAATCCCACTTGATCATGATTTATAATTTTCCTACTCTGCTGTGGAATTTGGAATGCTAGTATTTTGTTGAAGATACTTACATCTCTGTTCATCAGGTATGTTGGCTTGTAATTTTATTTTCCTATAGTCTCCACAATCTTGTTGACACCACTCTCTAGATTTCCTATCCCAGCTTTTATGGAGAGTGTAACTAGAGACACAGGAGCAGTAATTGAGTCCTCAATTAGAAATTTCACTTAGCCAAATGATGCAAAGTAACTTAAAGAGTTAGTTGGAAAAAAAAAAAGTTAGTTGATAAAATTTTTTGCTATTTTCTTTCTCATCAAATATTTGTATAGCAACAACCCCTGGATCAACTGTCTAATTACTTATGTTACTATATTAATAATTAATTCTATTCATAAGTTAAATATATCTATTTTTCTAATTTATTTATTTTTAAATGTTTATATTGAATATCATCTTTTGAGAAATATCACATTTAAATTTCAAGTTTTTGTTCTGACAAATCTCTTCTGAAAATAATTCCAAGGATTAAAAATAATTCACTATTATATATTTTATATATAATTGGTAATCATTACCATCTTGTGTGTGAAAATTCCCAAATAATTAGGATACCTCCTATAACTGCCCTTATTAAGTGTCTAAATTAACTAATTAAATATCTTATTAATTAATCCCTGCTTATTCAGAAACTGGGGATATCATTTAAATTTAGAATTCAAGTTTATCTCTATAATTTATCTGGAGGGATTTTGCAAGCAAATAATTTTTCATTAGACTTATTTTTCACAACAACAAAATATTGAATATTATGATTAAATGCATTTTTCCACATAACTTATCCATATATATGTCTTTCTTCCTTCCATTTTTGTAATGTTCCAATCTAAAAATAATTAAAAACATCTGAGCCACAGAAATGACACTAGGGGCAAGGTTATGAGTACTGGGCAGATATTAACTAATACCCCAAATTGTGAGGTGTCAGTTTGCTGGGAGAGAATGCTATAACATCAGACAACAGAACCAAAGTTTAGATGATGGTTGGTAGAGAAAAGGATGCCAAGAAACAGCTAAATTAGCTTTGGGTGTGCCTACATAGCAAAGGGACAGAAAAAGCAGGATATTCCTGAGCCTTCCAGAACTCAAACTTAAGTCCAGACAACTCCGCTTGCATTAGCACTCTCCAGGGTGATTATCATCCACTTTGTGAGAGAAACAGCCCACAATTCCCACTATGCTTATTATTCAAGCATCAGATGGAATTTTATTTGCTGATGAGGTTCAACTTGGCTCCCAAATGAAACTTTTCTTGCTAATAGAGTTGGTGTTGCTATCCTTCTATAGTATGTGGCCTAGCATCTCAGTCTTCCCTGCTGTTTGTTTTATGGAAGCTGAATGGTACTACGTGTGTTGGAATTGAAAATGCCCTTTTATTCTCTCACAGATGGGGTAAAAAGCTTTTAATACCACTAGTTTGTACTGGTATTAAAAGTTACATTACTACTCAGGCATTAAAAACAATCTCAGATATGATTTTTAAGACTGTTCTTTATTTCTTGATAATTGAACTAACCTAGGAGTCTCATTCAAGTTCTTGATAATTGAAAATTGGATCGTGAGAATTTACAGAGAGAGTATTCCTTGGGAATTGTGAACTCCCACACAACACAAAAACATGTCCAAACACTGTGTGGAGAGAATTAACTCATTTTTGCCAGGTTTCCATCTGTACCAGGCCTGTCACTAAAGTCAACCCTAGGCCTTGTTCTCTTTGCTCAGGAAAATATAATACTGCTAAACCAGAAGATACACTGTGTCCACAGCCAAACTGTCTTCAAGAAGTTTTCAATCATCCTCCTTCTGAAATTGCTATCTCCCCTGTGTCCTCTGTTCCCTTTTTGTCTTTTCCCCTTGGTACTTCCCCATAGCTCCTTTTTGTTTCCTCTCTGTTTCCCTTTAAACTTCAGCCAACTTTGTCAGTTAGATTTGAGATCAAGGTTTTTTGTTTTGTTTTTCTGTTTTTTTGTTTTGTTTTGTTTTGTTTTTTTAAGAGAGAGAGAGAGAGAGCATGAGACTGGGGTGGAGGGAGGGTAGAAAGACAAGGAGAGAGAGAATCCTAAGCAGACTGCATGCTCATCACCACCGAATCTCACCACCCTAAGATCATGACTTCAGCCAAAATCAAGAGTCCAAAGTTTAATCCCCTGAACCTCCCAGGCACCCATTGAGATCAATTTATACTGGAGTCTCTCCCCTACTGCAGTGCTCAAAAAACAAAACAAAACAAAACAAAAATGTTTTGCCACCTTTACTGAGCATCTGATGCTGTTTCTCTGTGATTTTTTTTTCATTAAAATTCTTTCAAATCGCTAATTAGTCAATTCAGGATTCTCCATTCTTTATTCTTGCCCACCTCCTTTTTCTGGTTGCTTCTTATTTCAAGAGAGAACTGCTTAACATCCAGGATGGAGATGCTCGTCTGGTCTTTACTTTTCTTTTTTAGTTGTCCTCTATTGGGTTATGAACAAGGTATAGGAATAAATGTCTCTGCTGCCT
Source organism: Canis lupus dingo (assembly GCF_003254725.2). Lineage (NCBI taxonomy): Eukaryota > Metazoa > Chordata > Mammalia > Carnivora > Canidae > Canis > Canis lupus. The sequence goes on from NC_064260.1 coordinate 4,839,982, forward strand.
GCAGTAGCCTGGTGCCTGTGGCTCCATCCTACCTCCTCCTCCCCCTTCCATCCATGTAAGCCTGCACTTTCCCATTCTCAGGAAACGGATAATATAAACTACTCTTTTCATGCCACACTGGGATTTACTGGACCCTAGGAAGATGCCTTCAGAGCCACAAGCATTCTCATCTCCCCTCACTCATTGCCTTTTACTGCCCACACACAATGTCAACTTCTACTCCAGGATCAATCATTGTGCAAACCTTATGAAGGTGAAGAGTTTTTTTTTCTGTCTGCAGTTCCTCTTGTGACAGGAATTGACACCAATTCCCTTCCTGGCTACCAGTGTCCCACCCTGGTCACATCATCTCTGATTGTCTTCTTTCAACTTTATATTGAACCATATTTACATTTGGTTAGCAAATAGATCTTGCTTTTCCAAATATGCTTGATTTTTTAAATTTTTTTAATTGTTAAGATCTTACTATTGAAGTTATGGTTTTGGAATTGATACAAATCTATATATATATATATTTTTTTTTTTCTCTCGGGATCTTAGTTGAAAGTCACGGTTTCAAGAGCATTGTCTTCATCAAAAACTGAAACTACCTACTGTCTCAAAAAATGAATGATGATTATTTTTATTTTTTCTCTTTGGAATCCTTATTCTACAGGAAGAACACTGAAAAATTTCTGTCTGTTAACTGAATGGTGAAATTGAAAAAAAAAAAAGTCACAAGACTTGAGCAGTAGAATTAACATATCTATTAGGCAACATGGCCTCATTCTTCATTTCCTTGTTGAGGAACCTAATCCAGAGGGTTAGGTGACAATTCACCTAAGTTGCATCTTGAAGTGTCTCATGAGGGGATGGTATTCTCCTTTCTTACCTAGAGCAATTATTTATGTGTCTGAAGGAAATTGTGCCATTCAAGGTATCCTTATTTTTTTTTTTCAAGGTATCCTTATTATTCAAGATTTTTATTTCCAAAATCAGACTTGAATGTTAATTTCAAATTTATCTTTTTAAATTTTTTTTCCAGAGATTTGCCTACATCTTCATATTTTGAAAGACCCCTGGTTCCTGTCTTCAAATTCCATAATTACAAAATGAGCTTGTTAAATAACATTCTCTTCCTAGTGAGCTACTTCCAGAGACTAGAGCATGATAAATAAATAACAGTAAATTTGCAGTAGAAGAAGCTGGAAGATATCACTTATCAAGAGGCCAAGGTTAGCATCACTAGTGAAAAGACACATTGCTGTTGTGTCTGGTATGATGTAATGAGAAGAGCACTTAACTCTGTGGTGTTCTTCCCCCAAATCCATAGCCTCAGTCTAATGATGGTGAATGTCAGACAAATCAAAATGGAGAACATTCAACAAACTATCCGATCAGTATTCTTCAAAAGTATCAGAATAATAAAAGCAAAAGAAAAACAAGAAACTAACAGACCAGAGAGGACTAAGGAAAAATGATGAATATGCCATGTTTTATGCTGAGTACATTCTCCTACATAAAAGAGACACTATTGAAAAGGACATTAGTGGAACCACTGAAATGCAAATAAAAGCTCTAGTATTGCAATAATATTGTACCAATCTTAATTTCTTAGTTTTAATCAACATACATTGGTTGTATAAGATGTTAACATCAGGAAAAACCACTGAAGCGTTTACAGGAACTATACTATTTTTGCAACTCTTACATAAATCCAAAGTTATTTCAAAATAAAAACTTTTTTTTAAATGTCCACTTAAACTTGACATTTCTAGAGCTGAATTTCCATCCTTACACTTGACATATGTCACAGATACAGAACACAGCCCTGAACAAAATTCTGATTTCCTCCAGAATTAGAAACTATACAGATGAACCAGTTTCTAACACTCATTCATCTCACAGTTTTTCAAACTGCTTTTTCTTGGTTTTAATTCTATGGCTTTTCTGTCTTTGTAGTCGGGTCTGTTTATTTGTTTTAACCATTAAATGCTAGTTATCTATAGTAGTCTGTCTTAAAGCATCTGTTTTTCTCAGTCTATATACAATGCATGGGTGACTTGTGTTCACCCAGGAGATGCAGCCACACATCTCTATGATAAATCTCAGTTTTCTATATACAACCCAGGGGTATCTGTTGAGTACATCTGATTGACTACTGTGTTTTTACATGAAAACGCTTTAGGTACCTTTAATTTAAAACATCCAAGAAACTTAGAATCTTTACTTGGAACTGCTACTGAGCCTGTGATTCATGTTGCACTCACTGGCAGCTCAACAGAAAAATTACAAGAGGATTGCACTGGGCTTTCTCCACATAATCTCAGTATGACTCAACAAATTTTAATGATTCTGACCTTGCCACTTAACATGATTTACCCGGCCTTTCATTCCCACCATTTCTTCTCTAATAGTATTTAGGGATTCCAGACTGCTACCAAGCTTCCTTCAACAATACAGCCCACTTATCTCTTTAAAATATGCATCTGATAAACCATGCCATGATTCTGATAAGCCCCTCTGCTGCTTAGAATGTTTTGATGGCTCTCCATATTTTCTGGCTCTGTACACTGACCTCTTGCGATGGGCTCTGATGTTAGAATAGTATGATAAGTTATTATTCTTCTGATACTAGAAAAGAGAACAACATTTATTGGATTCAGTAATTTTCTAAACATTAGGAGTAGGTACAGGTAAGATAGATCTTATCAGAGGGCTTCTATTAAAGAAGATGTAAGATAAAGACATCTTTATCTGTGTCATTGTGAAAATGAAGAAACGATGAGAGTTTGAGTAAAAAAATGTTTGAAACTATTGGCTGAGAAAATGAATATTAAATGCAGAAAAATTATAAGTAAATATTTAAGTATACCTAATTCAGGTCTGATTTCAAGAATTTGCAGTAACCAAAGCCTGAATGGCTATTCCAGTTTCTCCATCGCTACCTAACTAATGGAAATTCTTAGGTTCTAAGGTATATGTTACAAAATTATGAAAAGTGGCAAGCATATCAGATCATGCAGTCTCAATTGGTGGAGGAAGGGAATGAGAAAATCATGAATACAACAGAGTGGGTGTCTTGGTGAATTCCTGGAGCACACTGACATAGGATTACAGTGTGAAAGTCAAAGGTAGAAGAACTAATTAGAATTGGAGGGTTGGAGTGCCTAGGAATTTAAGATCAAAGAGGTGAAACAGTCTTGGAATAGCAAGATGCAGAGAGTGGTTAAGGGAATGAGTTTCTCAAGTGCAGTGTAAGGAATTATGAAAATTGGGGACGTTGGATATTTAAGCCAAGAAATTTATTTAAGAATAGAAGTGGAAACAACAACAACAAACTGTGGATATCACCAAGAGAAAACCAATTTAGGAACAAGGGGAATCAGTGGTTAATCCAAGGTGATATCCCTGTGTGAGCTTGTCTAATGCATTACCGCTGGGTCAAGGACTACCTACAGATGTCACAGACACCCACCCGGTGGATGTGGAGGATATGAGAAGGCAGATTTATTTCAAGTAAGGTAAGGTAGTTAAGATCATATTTCAGTTGGGGTGAGGAGACATGTCCACTGTGAGCTAGAGGAACAATGGGAGAAGTTTGTTTACAGTGGAACGGCTGTTCCAGAGAGCATGGTACAAATTGAGAGTTCTGTCTACAGGTGGGAAGTGAGAAAGAGGATTCACATTCAGATCCATATGAAGATAACATAAGTTGTCTCTGGAGAGCATGTAATTCTTGGAATACTGCCGAAAGATTACAGACAAAAAGTCATGAACTTAAATTCTGCTAATATATATTTTTAATATTTTGTCTAGGCTCTATGAATTATATCCTTCTTCCTTTCCAAATGCTCATCCTTAAAGTCATGCAAATGCTTTTCTTGGCCTGTAGTAATGGCCTACACAGCTCAAGTATCTCAAGGGGTCCCTGAGCAGGAACGAGGTACAGTTTAGAGCCCAGGAAAGAGATGGTATTTGTGTGTGTTGAGGTAGGGGGAGTGAAGGTGTGTCTAAATCCAGAGATCTGTTTCTCTGGCACCTTCTCTCTCACTCTGTCCCCAAATCTTCCTTTCTAAAAGCATTATCTTTATGTTCCAAGAACAATGCCTGACTATTTGCAATTGCTGTGCATGATTTGGTTAAATGTCCACATACTGATTTTTCCAATCCAGCTGCCTCCAAATTCCTTTGAAATTTTGCTCTTTGATTTATCCTCACCAGCAGGCTTTAAGAGAGTTAATTCTTTCTTCTGTGCTTTTTTTTTTTAATACTATGTACAAGAATTTGCATCCTTTATGACACTTTCTTGAGCTTGTGTATTTACAAGACTCTGCAATGTAAGCTGTCAGGACAGTGTTAGAGAAGGTGTGGATTTCATGAGAGAGACATGTCTTAGGAACAACACACCAGTGTGAGTATACATGCATTTTTAATCAGTATTTTTGCCATTTTTTTTTTCAAAAGAAGTATAGAAGAGTGCACAAAATTATTACCTATTTGAAAAAGAAACATCTCCTGAAAACCTATAAAAAGAATTTTATTTTTTCTCTTTTTCACATGTTGTAGATCATTACCCATTTAATGATAATTGTTCCTCCATTATAACATGAAGCCATCTGTTCAATTTCTATAGAGATCACTAAAAATATCACAATGATAATAAAAGTCAAACACATTTTGGTAATTCAGAGCTACTGCAAATTTCAATTTATATGTGTGTATTTGTGTGTTTAATGTGTGCGTTATTGTTGTATAAGACTATTAAGGGTAAATACATTCTCTTCTTACTGTGCCACGTGACTTTGGCTTCCTTGTTACGAAAAACGAACCCACTTATAAAGGAAAAAAACCCAGAACAAGCATTTGACCAGTTGCTCAAAGATCTAAAACTGCTATTAAAATGGTGTGAACATAAGCATTTGGTGGTAAAAATCATTACAGCCTGAATTGTGAAAAGAATCTTGAAATAGATCAAAATGGAACAGATACATGAGTGGGACATGCATTGATTTCTGCAAGTGACAAAGCAATTCACCACATATGTGAAATAGTTTTTATGCTGTTATGCAATAATTAGGAATGAATTCCAAAAAACAACCCATGCATTCCAAATTTGCAAGAGACGTCAGGATTATACTGTTAGTGGAGGTCCTCAAGAAGACATGACCACCAGCTGATATATGAGCTGAATAGGAGGCTTCTAAGCCCCTCCCCTGTCCTTGGAATGTGCAACCCTCTTCCCTTCCTTATTCCCACAGGCTGCCCCAAGGTCACAGCCTTGAAATAAAAAGATGGTATTGAGGCCATCTGGATTAAGTATGTGACTAAACCCAGGCAAGGTCATCATAGAAACTTTTTTTTAGGATTTGGCAGACCGGGGTGGAGATCTCCTTGTCTTGTGGCTGCCCAAGATAAGCCACATATGTAAATTCCCTTGCTTTCTACATCCACCACCTGCTTATCTGGAATAGCCTGCCTCCTTCTTCAGCATCTCCCTGATCTCCATTGGGAACCAGTTTCAGATCCCACCTAAAAAACTCTCAAGAAGGTTGTAAACCAACAAATGTAAATATTGTGATAAAAGTATACTGGCTCAGGGTGAACGCTAAATATTGCTCTAAGTGAGGTCACTACAAAGAAAGGAACACACTGTGTATATTCAGGACTATAATAAGGAAGTTTTTAGGGAATCACTTATAAAACTTCTTTAAAAATTATTCTAATCTAAAAAGACCTTCTGTAATCTAATTTTAAATAGATTTCACTTACTTGTGGAGTTAGAAATAATTTGTCAAAGCAAATAATATGAAATGTTAAGTTCTATACATAAAAAAAATGAAATGCACTTTTGCTAGCTGCTTTTTGTATATAAACAGGTAACTCCTCCACTTCTGAGCCCAAAGAAATAAGTAAAGAGAAGAAGAAGAAAAAGAACAGATTAGGCAGCTATGGTTTTGTGATCCAATGGAGCTGAATAGTTCCTCTGTTGGAAACTTCCTTCCTGTTTGGATCTCTGGAGCTAAAAGTAAGAATTCACCCCATCTCCTATATTTATGATTAGACATACCAAATTTATGCAGTGGAAACATGGTCAGCATATTAGAATTTTACATGAAATGTCAATTTCACTGAATGAGAAAATGTAATTTTCTAAATGTTAATTATATTTACTTAAAAACCTACTTATTAATTCTAAGTAATAGTGGTTAGTTAAATGGTGGATAATTCAATTTTTAAAATTAGTAATCAAACCTCTTACAAATTAAATTTAAATATTGAAATCTAATTTCCATGGAGATAGATTATGGTGGGACTATATTATAAAACCTACACTTTGGCAAAAATAACATTGAGTAAATTCCTTTATTCAACAAATGTGGTAAAATAATGATTTTTAAAACATCCAATGAGGTCTGTTAAGCATCATGGTTCTTGATGCTAGATGATCATAAACTTGGAAGACATAAAATATTTTGAATAAAGATTGTATCTAAGAGTTGCCTCACAGGGAGAATTCACATTATAACATCTTAAGTGACATTGCTTGGTACTCCAGTCTCATGAAGCATACTCAAGGGCTCTCTCTAAGTTGACAGACCAGAGTGAAGTGCCTCCCCCAGATCTGTGTTTCTGAAAGATATACACTAAGATATACATTTTTGATACAAAAATTGTTTAAAAACAAAACTATAGAAAGTAGTGTAGAGAGAAAATATATGTAAAGGAAACATCAGTCACCCATATTTCTTGGCTCTTGGCAAAGATATTTACTTGCCATTCTCCATCCAGCAGGACAATGCAAGGTGCATCACAGAAGACTGTTGGCATCCCACTTCAGCAACATGGTTCTTGGCCCCAGGTGAGGTAGGGAAATCCTAGGATCCAAGAAAGAGAGTGTGTCTCCATTACTGTTCTGAGGTGGGCACTACATGCCGTGATAATATGCATATCCTGATCTACTTTGGAGTTCTCTCTTCAGAGCTACAGAAAGGAAGGCATCCCTGTGTAGGTGGCTAGGCCAAATCAAGGTGGCATATCAGATAAAGGCATTGCCTATATGCAAAAGAAACTGGCTGGGAGGAAAGTTGGTTGGCCAAACCACTGAAGCATACAGTTTCTTGAGCAGTAGGAACTGGAATCACTGGGAACCCCCAGAGACTCTAAAAGGGTAGAGGAGGAGATGCAGGCTAATTGGGATTACAGTATTTAGACTGGAGACACTTGGTGAAGATACCAGAGAGAACTGGAACAATAGCTCTTCACTAGTTTGAAGCTATTTACTGATATATATTTTTTTCTGTTATTGGATAGGGCCCACCCAACATTATGGAGGGTAATCCTTTTCTAAAAGTCAAATAAATGATTACAAATGTTAATCACATGTACAGAATATCTTCATAGCATAACCTAAATTAGCAATTTTTTTAAGATTTTTTTTTTTGAAAGAGAGAGCATGTGCAAGGTGGGGCAGAGAGAGAATTTTAAGCAGGCTTACACCTGGCACTGAGTCTGAGCCCTACACAGGGCTCAACCTCACAACTCAGATCATGACCTGAGATCATGACCTGAGCCAAAATTGAGTATACCTATAGGTATAGTTGGAGTATAGTATAGTCCAACTCAATTTTGGCTCTAGTTGTACTATAGCCTAGAAAGTAAAAAAAAAAAAAAAAAAAAAAAAAAAAAAAATCACAGAGGGGTTCCTAAAATTTCTGCAAGTTTGATAATTCACTGGAATGACTCACAGAACTTGCCAACAGTATTAGATGTCTTCGTTATGCTCTGTAACTTAGACTAACTATCCTGTAGGAGATACAGTTTATGAAAGATCCATGTTATTAATAAGTATTTGTTTGGAAATAAAAACACTAGTTCTCAAAGTAATTTTGATTTGTACTTCCAATTCAATAGAATTGTTATGTGTCTCCTGGCATATTTCTCTCTTTGAAAGTATGATCTCTAGACTAGTGGCAAATAAGTAACAGAAAGCAACCAAAATAAAACAAAGCAGAAAAAAAAAATGATAGTGGGTCACTAGGGGTAGGAGTGAGTGGTGCCAGTCTCATTTCCATCCTTTGATTCTTGGACCCGTGAATCCCGGAGATAAAAACACCATCTATTTGACACTGATTCAGACCATAAACAGCTTCTCAAGAGCCTTGACACAGCCTCATAAAGTATTGCTATCTAGCTGGCATTGCAAATAAATCTTCAAAAGGCTAGTCCACCCCTCTATCAAGGCAACTGGTCCACGATGATGAAAGCACGGTAAGACAATGAGTTCCATAAGCATGAGATCTTTTCTACCCTTCATTTGCTGTGAAGTGAGTTATTTGATTAGAAATAATGTTGCATAAAAAATCATGACCATGGGTAAGTCCGCAGATGGTAGTTTTGGCAAAAACACTTCATCTATACCCATAGAAAGTATATATTTCAGCCAGAAAAAAAAAAAAAAAAGTGCTAGCCCTTTCACGATGGAAGTTGAGCATGCTCAAATTTATGACTTGGTGAATCATACAACATCCAGTCCACGACGGGCAGGTTGGGTTGGTGGCCTAGGGTTAAACATTTAATCTTGATTAAGGCCCAATTATGGACCAAGAGCTTTTGCTCAAAAGGAATTAGTTTTCTGAGAGGAAGGCAGGCATTTGTTTCAAACTCCTCCAGTCCTGCACTATGATTCACACCCAAAACCTCCACACAGAATCCCTAACTTCCATTGCCATTTCAGGTACCATTGGATCATCTGGATCATACTACTCAGTTGGAAGAGCTGCAGCTGCAGAGCCTTCCCTTGCTCTGGACACTACTTAAAACTAGCAAGTTTTGGGTCATTCACTAAATAAGAGTAGCACAAAGCCCTGGAAATTGTTTGTTTGTTTGTTTGTTTATTTATTTATTTATTTTAGTTGTGGGAAAGGCCAAGTGCAACAAGTTATCCTCCACCTCAGAAGGGATACCTTACCATGTCCTTCACTGCTGGACCCCCTAGAAATTTCACTGAGATGGATGCCCCCTCAATTTTTTTTCATCAGATTTATCTTCCATCATCTGATCTTCAAATGTCTTACTAAGAAGTTTAGAATAATTGCTACTTCTTGCTCAGTAGGTCCAACCAACTTGTCATCAATATAAGGGACCAGTGTATGTCATATGGAAGGAAAGAATTATCAGATCCCTGGAGCAAATGATGACATATGTTTAATTTAGAATTTGAAGCCCTGATCTTATCCCTGTCTTTCCCCAATTGATCTAGCACAGTTACAAGCAACAAGTCAATTTCATTATACTCATGATTTTGACAAAAATATTCTAAGGTGTGATATATATATATATATATATATATATATATATATATTTACCTAGAAGCTTACCTCTGAATATATATTGATTAGGACTAGCTAATGGTGATATTTTGTTTATCTCTGTTGCTATATCATGCCATAGACTTTTAGTGGTGTCTTTATTACTGGAAACAGGATATGAAGAGATATATTATAAAGAATTGGCTCATGTGACTGTGTGTGCTGTCCAAACTAAAATCAGTAGGGCAGGTTGGTAGGGTGGAAACTCTGGCACACTTCGAATCGCCATTCTTGAGGCAGAATTTCTTCTCTCTCCAGGAAACTTATTTATGAGGCCCACTGATGTTATCGAAGGTAATGTGCTTATTTAAAGTGAATTTATCACGTAGAGAAACCACACTACAAAATACCTTCATGGCGAAACTTAAATCAATGAATGATTAAATAACTGGATATTATAGCCTAGCCATACTGACACATACAATTAAAATTAACCATCACAAGTGGGTTCCTAAATCTTTCTCAGGTTTCATAATTCACTAGAAAGAGTCCCCGAACTGATTTAAAGCTGGTCTGCTAATACGTACAGTTCATTATGGGAAAAACACAGATTCAAGTCATTCAAGGAAAGAAGCACATTGGAGTCTGGAAAAGTATTACATGTGGAGCTTCCTCTCTCTATGGAGTTGGGGTGCATTGATTTCCTGGTGTCATGTGGGGAACTACACACAGAGTGTGTTTGCTCACACCATAGCTCACCTGAATCTCAGTGTTCAGTTTTTTTTTTTTTTCTTTTTTTGGCGGAGTGTTCAGTTTTTACTGGGGTCCATCGCCCACATGGTTGATCTCAGTCTCCAGGTTATCTGATAAAATGTCACCCAAATTCCCTACCTTAAATCACATTTATGGTCATTTTTGGTATTGCTTTCCTGCACCCTAAATCACATTATTACACTCTGGCCAGCCCAAGGCCATGACAGAAAGATTTTCTTCAATGATGGGAACACGGGGTAAGGTGGCAAAGGCCACACACTTTTTGTGAGAGGTTAAGTTTTTACTGCACGTTAGGCATAAGATTTTTCTGGTGTTATGTTGGTTGTTGCTTTAGGTCAACAAAAGTATATATCTTCGATTCACACAGTCTGTACTTAAGTGATAATCTACCACTTGACACATAACAATGTAACAATATTTAGGGTTTTATATTATTGTTATCATACCAGTTACTTGGTAAATACTGTACACGTTTACCCACATAGTTATCACTGTTAGTGTTCTTCATTGTGTAGATCAGTTTTCTGCCTGCTGTGATTTCACTTCTGTCTGGGAGACTTCTTTTCATAGATTTTGTCATGTGTTTCCTTGTTTATTTAGTCCAATTCTGCTCAGTACAAATTATTTTAAGTTTTGTATGTCAGAATTTTTTTTTTTATTTTTTAATGAGGTATAGTTTTACCTGGTACAAGGTTCTAGGTTGACTATTTTATTATATTATGTATTTATTTGTTTGTTTCTTATTTTTTTCTTTTAATAGTGTAATGTCTTTTGTAATGATTCTGAAGAGAAATATGCCATTATGTTTATCTTTGTATCATCATTAATCTGTATGTAGCATGTCATTTTCTTTTTTTATTTCTGGCAACTTTTAACATTTGCTATCATCATTTTTGAGCAATTTTCCTGTTATGCTTTGGTATAGTTTGGTATAAGTTTCTTCATGTTTCTCGTGTTTAGAGTTTTTTGAGATTTTGGTTATGACTATTCACAATTTTCACCAAATTTGGAAATCTCTAGCTATTATTTTTAAAATATATTTCTGCCTGCCCATCTCCTTATGGGAGCCTAATTATACATATGTCTGCATGAAGTTCCATAGCTTAACAATTAAATTAGTTTTCTCCCTGCATTTTATTTTTGATAGTTTCTATTGCTATAATTTCAAATTCAGTAATGTTTACTTTTGCAATGCCTAGTCTGCTTTAATTTCATTGAGTACATTTTTTTTTTACCTCAGACATTATATTTTTCTCTCTCTACGTCCACACTGGATCTTTTTAATCTTTCATGACCTTGAAATACATTCAGAACAAATGGGATATGAACTACTCCATTGCCTATACCTGCTAATTCTAGTATCTTTGCCAGTTATTAAATAATTTAGATTGATTTTATTTTTCTTCATTAAGGAGTTGTATTTTACTGCTTCTCCTCATGTCTGGTAATCTTTAATTGGATGTCAGATATTATGAATTATAACTTATTGGGTGCTATATATTCTTTAGTCCTATGTATATTCTTGAGCTTTCTTTGACACAGGTTAGGTACTTGGGGACAAGTGGACCCTCTATATATTTGTTTTTAAGATTTATTTGATAGGTTGGCAGGCAAAGTAGTCTGTCAAATACACTGAATTTTGAGTCGTTTTCTAGGTTGATTCTATTGCTGGTTCTCTGTGAATTCTCAGTATTGTTCCTTCAAATACTTTTGGATGAATCTTTCTTTGATCTTGCATAATTTCTTCACATTGTTATTTGCTGAATACTTACAGACAGTTCTTCCCCCACCTCTCAGATTCTATCTCTGAGTAGCCCACTCCTGTGCAGTGTGTATTCAAGGACACTTACTTATACAGTCTTTGACCACAGAGTGAGAAAAGTCTATGAAACCCAAGAAGCAATGCACTTTCTGCTTAATGGAATAACTTACTTGTAAAGAAAATTCATTGCTTCATATCCCATATTATTTCCTGCACCAAATTTTCTCCCATTCTTTGACTATTCCTCAATTGAGAGACTGACTCTACCAGGGGTTGTCTACTGCAAAACTATTCGCTTTATTTTACATATCATTTCACATTTCATGTTTAGGGTATGAGCAGTAGGAGATGCATCAAGGAAACTGGAAATACTGTCTTTATACTTTCATCTTACAGGGACAATTACTCCATTTGGTTGAGTATCACCTGTTCTTGACTATCCATATTTTCAGTTACAAGAATGCTAACACAATGTAGCATCTCCTTCTTTATCTGGTTTCTTGCAGACAACAAGGTATGTTCTCCAGAACTATTTGAGCTATATTTCTACCTACAGAATATACACATTATCCCCAATCCTATATAGACATTTTTTTTTTCCTGACACTTCTGTCTTAAGTGAAACAAATGTTTCTTTCAATTGTACTTCTATATATGGAGGCATGGAGGCACTATGTCATTTATTTAGCACAAGAAAATAAATCAATCATTATTATTATTCAATAATTATTATTTAATAACTGGGTTATACCTAAAAGTTATTATTTTGGAAGTTTCATTATACCACATCAGTTTAGAACAGCCTGATAAGATGACTATTCAATAAATATGTAGCATATTTTTATTTTATCCATATTACTAAAGTGGTGCAATAAATATATTCATATACCAACTTTTTATTGCCTTGTAGATCATTTTATGTAAAAAAATAATTACAGAAGCAAGACTAACGGTCTAGAGTATATAAACATTTTTAATGATCCATATAAATATAGTCAAATTGCTTTTCTCAAAGTCTGTAGTAAATTAAGCTCCCATAAGCATTACATACATACAGCATTAACAAAAAAAGAATAAATTAACTAGTTTTATTGATTAAAATGTATTTCTATCTTAATATTATTTGATTTCCATAGAGTAAAAGAAAACATGATGTTATATGTATTTGAATTCTTTTCTTTTGTAAACTTTCCATTTATGTTTCATTTAATTTCTTATTTCATTGAATTATAATCAAAGGATATTGCTTATAATTTAACTTCATGTGGCTTAGTTATCTAATATATGATTGATTTTGTGAGTTTCATGTGCACTTTTAAAAAAAGAAAGATTTTTATTTTTCATAGGACAATATGGACAACACACATTGGGGGACAGAATCCATAGGAAATTCTAGAGAGGTTAAAGAGATTTGGAGTGGTATATACAAGTTAGTTTGAAAATCTCCATGTTTACTTAATATTTAAACAGAAACTTGAAGATGTGTGAGAGGAAGCCATGAGATATTTGTGAGGAGAGGCATAAGGAAGAGAATGTGAAGGTTCTTGAATTAGGATTGTTCTATTTTGAGAAATGACAGAGAGTCTATTGCTGCCATTGGAATAAATAAAGAGGGAACATGGTAAGAAATGAGACTGTAGTGGTAGCAAAGAAACCATTACAAATGAGGATATATGTTGCAACAAAGAGAGCAAAAAAATATAGCGGTTAACACATAGTGGACATTTATTTTTCTTGCACACAGCAGTTTCAAACACAGGCAGGTGTTTCTAATGGGGAGGCAGCACTTGATCACAGCTTCATCCAATACCCAGTTTCCTTCTATCGTCTTATTTCATTATTTTTTAAAGTCTCGCTCTCATTTCATTATCAGAGCAGGGTTATCAGCACCAAGTCCATATTCCAAGGTTCCAGTGTACAGAAAAGTGAGAAAGAAAAGAGGTGGAAAGCAAGAAATTATCTTTAAAGTCCATGAGCTATTTCACACATTGTGTTCTCTTGTGCAGCATGGCTAAAACTTAACCACACAGCGGTTGAAGCTGTATGGGAATCTGAGAAATATGACACTAGATGGGATTTCCATGTGCCCAGTAAAACCCTCAGGTTCTGTTGCTAAAAGGAAGTGATAGCAAGCAAATCCTGGGAGTCGGACAGAGGGACAGATGATTTTGATCCTTGTACACCCTTATAAGTTTGTCTTAAACATGGAGTGAGATAAAAAAACATTAGATTTCACCAAAAGAGTAGTATTGTCTATTACTTAAGATTACTCTGATTGAGTAACATGCTGTCCTTATGGCACCCAAATAACACTGATTGATTTGTGAGACTTCATTTTACATACAAAGTGTGATTTTATTTTATTTATTATTTTTATAGATTTTATTTATTTATTCATGAGAGACACAGAGGCTTTTATAGGAAAGGTATTAGTATGAGTATTTCTATTTTTATTATTTTTTTGAATTTTATTGATTTATTCAGAGAGACACAGACAGAGGGAGAAGCAGGCTCCATGCAGGGAGCCCAATGCAGGACTCGATCCCAGGACCCCAGGATCACACCCTGAGCTGAAGGCAGACACTCAACCGCTGAGCCACCCAGACATCCTAAAAGTGTGATTTTATATACATAATTCTGTTTCAGGAATACTTTTTCTGTTCATCAACATACTATTGGTTGTGCAGTTTCCACTTTTAATTACTGTAGTTGTATACAGAAAGGAAGCATAATATACCAGATAACACATTGAGTTCTAGTGCAGGTTGTTTGTGTTTACCTCCCAGATAAGTTAATTTCTATTATGAGACTTCTCCATGCCTCAATTTCTTTATCTGCCTCAAAGGCTTTTGTGAAGAATAAATGTATTAATAAGTACTTAAGTAGCTCCTCATCCATAATATACCCTCAAAAGCTAGTAGAAGATAATTTTCTTATTGTAGCATATTTTAATCTCATCAATTTATTTTTCTTTTTAAATTGGATTTTAGCATTTTCACATTCTTATTAACACCCCATTATATTATAAAAGTTCAATATATTTTCTTAAGTTTTTATTGCAATAAGTTAGTTTGTAAAAATTTTCACTGTTCCAATACTCAGGCAAAGACACTCAGGCCCAAGATACTTTCTTTTCTAAAAAATATTTCTTATTATAACATCTAGTCTTTATCCAGTACTTTCTACATATTTCTTGTTAGGTTTTTAAAAGAAATGTTTTCTACTGTTTTCTTCATAATTATTTATTTTGTATGTCCTACTAAAAATTATGTGCAACATCATATTTGTATGGTCTTATGTGAATGGTATATGTTTAAATACATTTTCCAGGAAGTGCTTCATGGCTTTATGGACTTACAAAGCAAACCTCAAATCCATGAATATTTTATTTCAAATATTTTATGTTATAATTTCCCATATATAACCTCATAGCAGACTGTGTTTTACAATAAAAATAGTCCTGTGTTCTCCTTAATGCTATTGCCTTGAATTCAATTTAGTCTGAAAACAAATAAATCAACCAAGCAACAGAGCAACAAAAACTCTGATATGATTTTTGTGTGCTTGACAAAGTATGCTATATCAAAGTGCAGAAATTCCACATTCATATATAATGTAGGTGCAGAATTTTTAAGACAAAACCATTTTCCTTATCTCCTCAATAAACGTGAAGGACAAGCCATAAACTTAAAAATGACAACATTTAGTTAATGGATCGTATTTTTGTTTTGTTTTGTTTTCCTTAGATTTAGCATCGAGTATTTCTGAAATTATGTTTACATTATCTTTTAGACTTAAACTTTAGTTGTACAGGTTCCTTCAGGTTAGCACAGCCCATGCATCCCTGGGCCATGTATCATTCTTTACTGCCTCATCTCAGTCTCAATTGATTAATAGTTATTGATCATTCCCTAGGGAACGGAAGGTCGCCCCAAGAAAGAAGGGTACTCATAGTTTCAACCCTTGTACCACATCATTTAGACCATCAGTATGTTCTCTGATTGATGGAATGACTAGGCAAATACAGCGACAATTGTCCTCAACACCCTGCACAGTTTCAATAATGCATTACTCTTCTAAGGAATAATTTTTTTTCTTTAAAACAAAGTGCTTTCTATAACATCTTCATGATTACACATCATTCTGATTAAAAAATATATTTTTTTCTGTTACCAAAATGTATCCCCATAGCATAGCAATATGCATAGCTCAAAGTAAATAAATTCATAAATGCAGTGTTTTCACACTTTCTACCCATTCTTATAGCTCAAGTACCATACATGTTTGATAAAATCAAAACGCCTATCTGGTAATTATCTCCAGAGACAGCTAAGTTAATTGGTACAAACTTCATTGTTTCTTGTCTTCTGCAAATGTGTATCTGTTTTGAAGGAATATTTATATCCTATTCAGTCTTTTTACACTTTAATCTTTTATTACTTCTAAGGAGTCTGAATCAAGCACAGTAGAAGATGAGATTCCAAGACTCCTTGGCCAAACTCTTGCAGTGGGTTTGTTTGTGTACAAGTCTATCGAAGGAGTGGGTCAGTGCCTATTTGATGCTGTAACTGCCCCAAGACAGCACCAGGGTTGTAAAGTGCTTGGAGGGCTTTGGGAGGAGGATGATCTCCCTACCAGTCATGCACTTGGTACATTTGACTCCTACTTTTGGGCTTGGAAGGCCGTTACTGACTATGCCAAGGACAGTACAAAGGGTAAGACATTCAAAATTGAGAAAGGTTTGTTCTGTGTTGGTTCTCGTGAAATCAAACCAGTCAGAGTCCCAAGTGCATCCCTGATGCTGCCAAAGACCCCATGACACCATGTCCCCTAATAGATATTTTTCTCTGAGTGACACTTTGCTTGTCTGCTCTGTCAAGTCTGAACACTAAAATTTTGGCAGGAAATCTCAATTGAGCCCACCTTTTTTTCAACCTTCTTAATAACTAGAGGTAATTTTTTCTTCCTTAGGAATTTCATAAATGAAACACAAAAGCAAATAGTTGAGAATAAATAGGACCACTTAATATTGATAAAATTGAGTTCAAACCAAAGCATATCAACTGCCTTGGAGGAGGAAAGTTTCAATTTTTGCTTACAGATAATTAAAATGGTTTGGGTGTTTATGCTTAAAAATGAGACTAAGATGAGGACAAGTAATTATAATGTATGATTCCTGAATGGAGCCCACCCTGTATAAGCACTTTACTACATTCTTCATACACATCATAAAAATCAATTTATAAATTATCAGCAATGTGCATTCCAACTCATCTGGCTATAATTACAGTGTTACTGTGTAGTTAGTTTCTAAATTTGCTTCAGCAAGTAATTAGAAACAAGTTTGGAAGAATACTTAAAGCCATTGTCCAATTTGTACTCTGATCATCTCTGATCATGTAATTCTATAGGCTGTTGCCAACACTGCTTCTTACTAAGCCCAAGGAAGTAAGCCTCCATTTTATCTTTTCCCTAAATCAGATCAAATAACTTTCCAATGAAACAGACATTGAATCTTCTTTTCTAGTGATAAACAATCTTTAAGATTGTTCTATTCATACCATAATCTTCTTATGTTAATGATAGCACATTTTATAAAGACTTTCTTTAAATCAGTAGTGTTCATTGGACAGAAATGTATTCTATCCCACAATGGAAACTGTCAAATGGAACATACTTTCTATAATAATTTAACATCAAATTTCGGTCTTTCTGTTATTTGAAAAAGACACTTTTTAGCACACTTAAAAAAAAACAGATGTTGAATTGAGAAAATATTATTTGAAACATTTAGCAGTACAAGCATTAGCATTATGTTAGTGCATATTTATTCCAAGCTATAAATTTTCAATTAATTCAATTAGAGTGAGTCTCATGTTTCATAGCCTATATTTCACTGTGAAATTGGATGCTATTTTACCTTCTTCCTCAAGCATTAATAATGAAACAAAAACATGCCAATCATGTTACTTTAAGGCAAGTGGCTTTAGATATACGTATATTTAAACTTTCTCAGCTACTAAAGGATTTCTTATTTTCAATTTGTTAGAGCTATGTTTCATGCCAATGGTAAATATGTTTGTGGCAAGGGAAAATAACATGAAACAAGAAACAAATTAGTCTGTAATCGTACATATTACGTTAAATGTTCGGTATATTTTTCATATTATATAATATTCTTATGGAGGTTTTGAACCACAGAATAGAGAATGAAATAACAAGAGTGGCAAGATAATGGGAGAAACTTAATTCATGTGCAGATCATATAACTGGACAATTTAAAGAAAAACAGTTATAGTGGGAGAAACCCTTAAAACTCTCATGCTTTCATAATGAGTTTTTTTAATGAAAAAATGAAGGCTTTTATAGGAAAGGTATTAGAATGAGTATTTCTATTTTTATTATTTTTTAAATTTTATTGATTTATTCATGAGAGACACAGATAGAGCTAGAGGCAGAGACACAGACAGAGGGAGAAGCAGGCTCCATGCAGGGAGCCCGACGTGGGACTTGATCCCGGGCCTCCAGGATCACATCTTGGGCCAAAGGCAGACACTCAACTGCTGAGCCACTGGGGCTGCCCAGTATGAGTATTTTTAAAATCAATCATTCTCTACTATAATAAATGTGATTATACCTTTACAACATGTGTCCCTGTAATGTTTGTATATGTGTTTATATACTGGGGCACAAAGCAAATGTCATAAAATGCAGATAACATTCTTTGGGAATAATGAAAGCAATAGTATAGATAAGAACTATTAATGGTACCACAATTTATTAAGTATTAAATATGTGTCATGCATTGCATAAAATAAGTAATGTAAACAGAGTTCATTACCCAACCATCAGAGCTTGAATGTAGATTCATCATTCAAAGTTCATATTTGTCACTGGAATAATAATGCATTTTTAAAAGTTTGAACAAAATTATTTCAACAAATTGGAAATTAATAAAACATGCATCTGAATAATTGTAGTTGAGAAGTTTTAAATTTTGTCTACAGAATATTTAAATATAACAGCAATAAAAATATTACCCATTAGTACTTATGAAAGATAAACAAGTGTGTCACCACATATTTAAAAAAATTGTATTAAATAATTATCTTATTTCACAAATTAGAAATAAATAAATAAATACTATTAAAGTTTAGTAATATAACCACAATGAAGATTTGAAGAAAACAGAATTTCAGACACCTTAGTTTAAAATATAGACAATTTCAGGGACATCTGGGTGACTCAGTGGTTGGGCTTTTGCCTTTGGCTCGGGTCATGATCCCAGGCTCTGCCTGTGTCTCTGCCTCTCTCTGTGTGTCTCTCATGAATAAATAAATAAAACCTTTAAAAAATATATACACAACTTCCAAAAGAATAAAATCAAAATATAGACAACTTCCTGGAGAAATAGCTCATTAAAAATAAAGGTATAAAACAAAAAATATTTATTTAAGAAAAAGAAGGATGCTACTGCAGCAGAAAAATTTGCTTTATTTTGCTTTTATAACGTTGCGTAATGATACATCTACATGTTAATCATTTTGAAACTATCATCACAAGTGAATTGTTATAATTCTTTTAATGATAAAAATTGCCTGAAAATTTTAAAAA
This sequence comes from Canis lupus dingo, assembly GCF_003254725.2. NCBI lineage: Eukaryota > Metazoa > Chordata > Mammalia > Carnivora > Canidae > Canis > Canis lupus. The sequence goes on from NC_064260.1 coordinate 4,859,422, forward strand.
TCCAAATTGAACAATATGACAAGGAAAAAAAATGATTGCTCCCAAATTACCTTCACAGATGCTCTAATTCTAAATGGCTTGCTTTATAAATTCTTTTCAGGGGATCCCTGGGTGGCGCAGTGGTTTGGCGCCTGCCTTTGGCCCAGGGCGCGATCCTGGAGACCCGGGATCGAATCCCACGTAGGGCTCCCAGTGCATGGAGCCTGCTTCTCCCTCTCCCTCTGCCTATGTCTCTGCCTCTCTCTCTCTCTCTGTGACTATCATAAATAAATAAAAATTAAAAAAAAAAGGATTTAAAAAAAATAAAATAAATAAATTCTTTTCAACATCCATATAACTAAGTTCCTAAGAGATATAGAAAATGTCATTTTATAAATCCAGAAAAGCTCTCATACTAAAACAAATGTAAAACAAGAATAGAGACTCATTTTACATGTGACCATAAATGCAACTTTTTTTTAAAATTAGCTATTCTGCTCCAACAATATATCACCAAGACTGATGTTCTCTATCAGTTTATCAAGAAAAGATCAAAATGAACATAGTGATAACTGTTAAAAAGCTACTTGATAAAATTCAAAATCTACTTATGATTTTAGACAAATACTCTTAAGAAGTGAAAGTATTGATGTACAAATACGATGCTATCCCAATCAAAATATCAGCCTTATTTATGATGAGACTTGAGAAACTGATTCTGAAATTTATTTGCAAAAAGAAAGTATAAGAATATCCATACCCTGTTGTAATTAAGTGTTGAGTCTCTAAATCCTACACCTGATACTAATATTACCCTATGTTAACTAACTGGAATGGCGTGCAATTTTCTACAAATAAGATTTATGTATCCATTAAAAAAAGTCCATACCCTAATTATGTTTTTATCTAAATTATTGTCTGAGGTCATGTGTTTTCATTTAATTTTTTTTAACAAGAAACTATATAAGGATATAAAATCTTTGATCTAGCAGCCTTGATCGGTTATAAGTCTTGAATATAAATTTCCTCTGCTATTATGTTGGAGAGTCTCTATGTGTATTAGTAATAATTTGACTTCAAATTTACCGTATGTTCCTCTTTAAATCGCAAACTAGGTTCAGTCTATACCATCTACTATGTAGCTGGGTATTCTTATAAATTAATGGCCTTCAATCTCATTTGGACAATCAGCATGTCTGACAAAATTTGTATATGTCGCTGGACTAATTTCCATTCCTCTCCCACTGTTATAGCCAATTTTATTTCCATGGCATGTCTACTCCATATTTCATCATTTTAATATTTAAAGGAATGTGGCAGCTGTGTGATAGATTACTGGCCACAGGGTGGGAACACTTAGGCCTGCCTAGCGTATATTTTTTTTAATGGCAACATGCCTGAAGTAGCTTCTTTTAACCACTCTGCATTTCACTTGCTTTACCTAAAAATTGGATTTAAAATAGCTGACATATGCTTTGCACACTAAGTAAACTACCAGTGGAGGACTGGATGTTTGCTATTCCAGGACCAGAAGTGGAGGTTACTTTTTAATTTTTTTTAACATATTTCACTCTTAGTGTCCATAATTTATTTTAGAAATAAGTAGTTTAAATCACCCATCATTAAAAAAAAAAATCACTCTGAGTGAAAAGTTTAAAAATGCCACGGGCAGCTCCCTATCTTTGCAAGGAGACCAAAGAACTTTTCCAGAGCTTCTCACTAATTCCTACCTTCCTGACTTTAAAAGTATATTAATTACTGTATCAGGCAACCTAACTTTCTGACTGATTGTTCTCTCATATTTATTTCTTTTTGAGCTATGAATATGAAATCTTCTTATTTTAAAAGTAAGACTCTGGCTAAATACAAATGATGGCTGTGTTAATTTTCTCAGGTTACTATAATAAATTGCCATGGACTTGGTGGCTTAAAACAACAGAAATTTATTTCCTCATGGTTCTTCAGACCAGAAGTCAGAACAAAGTGGAGGCAGGCACACTCCCTCCTGAAGTCTCTAAGAGAAGCAATCCTTACTCTCCCAGTTTTGTAGGTCCAGATTTTCCAAGATTTATGGCAACGTAACCCTAATCTCTGTCTCCTTCAATCACATGGCCTCTCCCTCTTTGCCTAAGTCTTCTTTTCTTTTAAGGACACATATCACTGAATCTAGAGCCACCAGGTAATCCAAGACAATTTCATCCTGATATCTTTCAATTATGTGTGTCTGCAAAGACCCTTTGTCCAAATAAGGTTCTGGGTGGACATCTTTGGGAGCCATCATTCAATCCAGCACAACTGTTAAGAGAAAAAGAAAACATTCAGAAAATATGTGCAAGGTTTTATATACTTCATAAAGCTACTCAGAGCCTTACTCATGTGGTAATGCTGTAGGAGAGGTACAGAGGAAGATAGGGAAAAGGAGAGTATGCATAGTGGGACAGCAAAAAGCGCTGTTCTCCTCATTTTAGAACAAAACAAGACTTTCATACTGTTTCAGTATGAAATTGGACTTCTTTTGGACAAAATGGCACTAACCACTGGGTATACGATTTTGAACCCCATGAGATTGATAAAAACATAAAAGATTGTGTTTCTAATTCTTGGAAAACCTAAACCATCTTCTCTCCTATCATATCTTATCAGAATAAATAATAGTAAAATTTTTTCATAGGTTTAAACAAAAAACAAAACAAAAAAGAGATGACTATTATAAATCATTCTTGGATATTTGATGATTTTTCTATCAAATAGAAACATAATATTTATATATCTATGTATATATATATACAATATAATGAATTTCATAATTAATCCTAAAATCAGAAGTATTAAACTTTTTAGAAACACTAAAATACCTTAATATTTGATTATAAGAGCCATGGCCAGAGGCAGAGGCAAGTTTCCAGAAGATTTGCATGCTGAGTAAAATGTCTTGTGTAGGTTTGTCATGAAAAACTCCTATTTGGGGGCGAAAAGGAACTCCTAGGACTCCCAAATCCAATCCATACATATGCACAATTAGATATGCATTTTCTAATTATGTAGGGACTGTAAAGACCTGAAAGGTGATAGGTGACATTCCCAACCCCCTTGCACAATAATTACCTCTAAGTCTCACCCCCTTCACCCTCGAACCCTTCTGATTACTTTTATGCAATTCCAATGATAAGCAGGTCATTGTTTCTGGAGTCCCTTCAGTGTTGGATTAGATATGGCTTGATGAATCCCTGAGACCTATTTTTTGTAAAGGCTGTTCTTTGATCCAGTGCTATCCCTTGGGGCCAAATAGACCCTTTTCTACATGGTGGAGCTTCTAACAACCAACTTTTCTAATTTTCTGCCCACGTTTTTTCCTTTTCCAAACTAAATATACCCAGATCCTTTGCTATCCTGGCTGTTTGCTGCTAATCATATTCTAGGATTAATATTTTATTTACAGAGTAATATTGAAAACAGAAAACCAAACTCCAGGTATAGAGAATTGCAATTAACTACAAAATACTAAATTTGAATTGCTTTATACTTTTGTCAATGAAAGTAGCTATTTTTAGTAGCCATACTCTTTTCTTTTGGTTAAATAGAGTGACCTCCTTATCTTGTCTTGTACAGTTTCATGTTCATCTACAGTACCTTTTACACTTTGCTCTCCTGAAAATGCAGAGAACTTCGCTGATTTACTAACATCTAAGGAGGACTCCAAAGAACAGAAGCTTCTGTTGAAGATTCTCAGAAGAATGCTTAATATTTTAGTACAGTACTTCCTCCATGCGAGAGTGAAATGTGCATAGTTTGTCACAAGATGCTGAGAAACAAGAAAAGCAAAGAAAACCCTCCTATGATCACAGTGTACAAGGTGAAAGAGGGAAATGCCCTTATATGGCCTTTGATGAAATAGAAGAGAAAAATGATGGCAGGTCACATCCAATGAGAAGCACTTGGAGAATCTCAAGGATGCAGGCAGCCTGCTGCGGGCGCTGGAGTGGCTTGCCCCAGCTGGGGAATTATCTGCTGACAGTGTGATGGCTTCCTTGGCCCTGGAAATCCTGCAAGCTATTGGACACTAGGCAAGAAGGCACTTAGCACAAGCCTGCTGTGCAGCAAGCCCTTGGCTACACATATTCACCACATACACACATCACCACTGTAGCTCTATCTGGACCTAATGAAGTCAGCTAAACCCAGAAAAAAAAGGGGGCGGGGGGAATGCCTGGGTGGCTCAGTAGTTGAGCGGCTGCCTTCAGCTCAAGGCGTGTTCCTGGGATCTGGGATTGAGTCCCATGTAGAGCTCCCTGTATGGAGCCTGCTTCTCCCTCTGCCTGTGTCTCTGCCTCTCTCTCTCTCTCTCTCTCTCTGTCTCTCATGAATAAATAAAATCTTAAAAAAATATATTTTACTAGATTTATTCTAATGTTGTAGCTCCTTGAGGTTTCATGAGTTTTTCACTCAGTCACCCCAAACTTGGACCCCTCACATATCTTTAAATAAAGAACATAATTATTAAACATATCTTCATCCAGTTCATTGGAAAAAAACAATGCTTAGGTAGGTAGGTTGCAATCAAAGTTCTCTTCTACGACAAAATTGACGAGTAACTGTTAATGTAAGTATTTCAAATAGTCACTAGTTCCCGTCATTGAACCAGCAGTGAGCCTGTATTTCTTCATTTCCACAGAAATATCATTTACTTTCCTACTGCCTTCCAAACATACCATTATGCATTTCCATTGTTTAACACACAAGCATTATTGTCAGACAGCAAGTTATTCTTAGTGAACCAGAACCCATTTGAGGACAGACATGACACTCCTCGAATAGTACTTTATGCTATCCTTCCAGTCTCAATGTCAAGCTTAATATTTACAATAATCCTTTCACTTCTGATAATTGGAATACGAGTGGCCAGTTATTTACCTTCTATCACCCTTTCCAAAAATTACCTATAGCATTTCAATAATATTCTAATTAAAAAAAAATATGGACCAAAGCCTTTGAATACATTTATATGTGATCTCTTAGATTATTTTGTTTAATTTGGCCTTCATTTCACAGTTGTTCCACATTTTAAAAGAACGTGATCTCTTGAAAAAACAATGTTTTTCCTCTTGAAAAAACAATGACCATTTGGCTGATAGGATGACACTAAACATAAGAGGGACTTATCAGCAAAATGGATAAATTATGTTGAATCTATGTGACTGAAAATCAGTAATTATTTCATAAAAAGTAAACCAATGTTAACTAGAATATTTAATCCACTAGAATACTTTATTTTCTTTTTGAATAAATTATCTTTTCCTATAATATAGCCTGGTCCATCACAAAAACTCATGACTTACGAAACTCAATTTTACATATTGATTAGTTAAAAAATATTTATTCTTACTTTTGAAGATCATGGATAATCATTTAATTTCTGTTCCCTAAAATGTTAGATAGCAATGAAGTAAAGGAGCAGTAATGGATCACAATAAAATTTAAAAGGAGAGACTATTCACAGTCCTCTGAGGACAGTACTGCATAGTCTTTGGCCCATGAAGACAGAACAGATCAGATGTATTTTTCAATATTAGTTTGACAGTGTTATATCTTACAGCAAAAAATTCACATTGAATTGAAATCAGGTTTTCAAGTGACTCTCCATTCTTACTAAATATACACTGAATTCAGATTTTTAATTTTCATTTTGAGGAAACTTTGCAATGCAGATATAGGTAGAAACACTAAAACTTTTAAAAGTAAAAGTCAACACCAGCTAACATTTCTATGTAGTAGAAACATAAAAGCTATGATCTGAGAGGTGTATCAGTATATATTTAAAAAAAAAAGATTTTATTTACTTATTCATAAAAGACAGAGAAAGAGAAAGAGAGGCAGAGACATAGGCAGAGGGAGAAGCAGGCTCCCTGCAGGAAGCCCAATGTGGAACTCGATCCCAGGACCCCGGGGTCTTTACCTGAGCCAAAGTCAGATGCTCAACCACTGAGACATCCAAGCATCTCATTATGTATTATTCTAAAATAAAATAATTTACATTGAATTGTGTGTGTGGGGTGATGTAAGGGTCTTTAAGATAAAATATAAGCTAAATATAAGCTAAATATAAGTTAGATTCCTTATTAAGCATTATAGGAAGATGTGCTTAAACAGTCACAAAATTCATTATATGTGCCGTATTAATAATAATGCTTGAGACAAACCAAAGAGTGACATATTTCATAGAGAATATTTTATGAAAATAAATGTGTATTTTTTCAATTTGTAAGAGTAACTGATTTATGTTACACAAAATTGAGAATACGCAAAACACTGAAAAAATAGCATTAGGAAGTATTATATCCTTTATTCTTCTTTACTACTTTATTGTAGAAGAGGGCACATCAGTAGATGACTGGTCTCCTTCCTTCTATCTTCAAAAGATTCATCTTCAGTCTCCTTCTTATGAGGTAAAGGTTTTAAATCATTTAGAGGATATCTGACCATTTATCCTGAATATTGGGAGGCACTGATGACATTCTTGACATCAAAGAGCAAGAAAATCTGAGAACATGCGGAAACTTTGCAGTGCTGACTATATGTGTAAAGTTTGATGAGCTGTCTTTCTTCATAATGTCCCACTTTTCGTCATGGTATTGAAAATACAGAGATTTTAAAATAATATAAACTTTCACTCCTATATAACCACTTTTAAAATTATTATTTCTTTTTATGATCATAGAGTAAAAGTAATTCCTTAGGACATAGAGTAAAAGTAATTCCTCCCAAATACAGGGCCATGGAATCACTCTCGTGTCAAGACATGGAGCAGTTTCATCCCTCCCCTTGTCCCCATAAAAACAAAACTCCCTCTGGTAATCCATTGTAGTTTATAGTCTACTTCCCCAACTCAGCAATTTCTGTTCCTATTCTCTTGCCTTTATTCAGAATGCTATACTTTGCCATCATGCAGTATAAAGACTTTTGGTTCTAGGATTCTTTCATTTATATAATGCATTTGAGGTTAATCCACACTGTTGAACATATTAGTACTTTGTTCTGTGTTGTTACTGAACAGTGGCCCATTGTATAATGTACCAATGGTTTATCCATCTATCCATTGAAGACTATATTGTTTCTCGCAATTATGTGTAGGGCTATTATGAATAGAAATTACAAGTTTTGTGTAAATGTAAATTTTCATTTCTCTCGGGGAAATATGTAGAAGTGGGGCCACTGGCTCATATGAGGTATGTTTAACTTTATAAAAAAAATACTGAAATATTTTCCAAAGTGGCTATAGCATCTTTCATTCCACTAGCAATTTATGAAATTTCTAGACCTCAGCATCTTTGTCTGAACTTGGTACTGTAAATACATTTTTTTAAATTTCAGCAACCTAAAATATGTGCCAAGGTATCTTGTGGTAATAATTTGCATTTTCTTGATGACTAATGATGTCAAGCATCATTGCATGTGCTTATTTGCCATCTGTATATCTTCCTTGGTGAGATGTCTGTTCAAATATTTTGCCCAGTTTTTCTGGGTTGTTAAATTTTAAAAGTTCTTTAAGTATTCTGGTTATAAGCCTTTTATCCAAAGTGACTTTCAAATATTTTCTCTCAGTTTGTGGCTTTTCATTTCATTCTCTTAACAGTATCTTTCACAGAGCAAATTTTTGTTTATTTTAATTTTTTGAAGTCTAAATAATCATTTTTCCTTCATGAATCATGTATATAGCATTTGTATAGAGGTATATAACTGTTGTTTAACCAAAGTCATAATGATTGTCTCCCATTTTCTAATAACAGTTTTATAGTTTACATTTTATATTTAGGTCAGTGATCTATTTTGAGTTGATTTTATATCAAGTGTAAGATATAGATTGAATTTCATTTTCTGGAATGTGAATATCTTGTTGCTTCAGCACCATTTTTGAAAATTATCCCTTTTCCATTGAATTCTCTTTGTTTCCTCCTTAAAAATCAATTAACCATTTTTGTGTGGGTCTATTTCAGGGCTTTCTACTTTGTTCCATTGAGCTATGAATCTATTTGTTCACCAATATCACTTCATTTCTGAAGCGCTATAAGGAGTCAGGTGACTCCTGACTCCTGACCAGTAAAATCAGGTGGTGTGCATCCTCCAACTTATGTGTCATTTTTAGTATTGAGACAAATTATGCATTGGGTACCTATAAAGGTTAAAAACCTCATGCTATAGTAAGCATCTCTCTGTCTGTGTTTCTCTCTCTCTCTCTCTCTGTCTCTCTCTCTCTTTTATTCCCCCTGGAATGACAGGACACTTTATTTTTAACTCTGAATTGTGCTTCACCTCTCAAGGATCCACATCTAGGAGGCCACTGCCTGTTTTTAAATCGAAGTCTAGCAGAGCCTGTTAACTTTCACCCTTATTAATCTCATTACTAACCATACCTATGTCTTTTTTGGTTTCCTATTTTTTTTCTATTTTATTTACAATTTATAATCATTTAGTGTAGAAGAGGAAGGTAAGTGCCTCAAACTTTGGGGCCATGTCAACCACATATTTCATTTTATGTAAATTCTTCTTTGATGATTATCATGTTTTATAGAAATATCTATATTATAAATGATGGTGAAAAGACAGTTATTAGCACATAACTATTTTCCCATAGCTCAAATTCACCTATAATAAAAAAGTTAGAATTGCTTTTTCAAAATATATTTAAGCTTCTCAGCATTACTTAGCAATGATTAACTTATTAATTCTGATCCCTTATTAATCATAATTGCTTGAATGCCATTTTACCACACTCTACAAAAGTAGATGCAAAGATTTTTTTTAAAAACTTTATGATGGTAACACTTAATATGAGATCTATCCTTTCAACAATTTTTTACCGATATGATAGATTATTGTTGACTATAGATACGGTATTTTACAACAGATTTCTAGAGTTCTCTCTCTCTCTCTCTCTCTCTTTATTTGACTAAAACTTTATACCTGTTGTTGAGTAATTCCCTATTTCTTCTACTCTAGGTGCTGGTGAACATCATTCCACTATATGATCCTATAAATTTGACTATGTAGATGCTTCATAAAAGTGGAGTCATGGAATATTTGTCTCTGCATCTGGCTTATTTCATTTAACATAATGGTTTCAAAGTTCATCAATATTGTTCCAAATTGAAGAATGTCTTTTTATTATCAATGCTGAATAGTATTCTTTTTTTTTAAATTTATTTTGTATTGGTGTTCAATTTACTAACATACAGAATAACCCCCAGTGCCCGTCACCCATTCACTCCCACCCCCCACCCTCCTCCCCTTCTACCACCCCTAGTTCGTTTCCCAGAGTTAGCAGTCTTTACGTTCTGTCTCCCTTTCTGATATTTCCCACACATTTCTTCCCCCTTCCCTTATATTCCCTTTCACTATTATTTATATTCCCCAAATGAATGAGAACATATAATGTTTGTCCTTCTCCGACTGGCTTACTTCACTCAGCATAATACCCTCCAGTTCCATCCACGTTGAAGCAAATGGTGGGTATTTGTCATTTCTAATAGCTGAGTAATATTCCATTGTATACATAAACCACATCTTCTTTATCCATTCATCTTTCGTTGGACACCGAGGCTCCTTCCACAGTTTGGCTATCGTGGCCATTGCTGCTAGAAACATCGGGGTGCAGGTGTCCCGGCGTTTCACTGCATCTGTATCTTTGGGGTAAATCCCCAACAGTGCAATTGCTGGGTCGTAGGGCAGGTATATTTTTAACTGTTTGAGGAACCTCCACACAGTTTTCCAGAGTGGCTGCACCAGTTCACATTCCCACCTATTCTATGCATTTACCAGATTTTCTTTATCTGTTTATCTGCTAATGAACATTGATATTGCTTCCCTATTTGGCTATTATAAATACTACAGCAATGAACATAGGAGTGCAGCAAGGAACATAGCAGTGCTAATATCTCTTTAGATCCTGATTTCAATTCTTTTGGAAGAAAGCCCATAAGTGTGATTTCTGGATCATATGAGAGTTCTATTTTTAATTTTTTGAGGAATCTCTATCCTGTTTCCATAGTGGCTACATCATTCTACAATCCCACCAACACTATATAAGAATTCCAATTTTTTCTACACAACCTCCTCAATGCAAGTTGTGTTCTGTGGTTTGTTTGTTTGTTTGTTTGTTTTGCTAATAGCCTTCCTGACAGGTGTAAGATAGTATCTCACTGTGGTCTTGATTTGCATTTTCCTGATAAGTAGTGATGTGGAACATTTTTTCATATATGTGTTGGCCATTTGTATGTCTTCTTTGGAGAAATACTTATTTGAGTCCTCAGTCCATTTTTTATTCAAGTTATGAGTTGTTGTTGTTGTTTTCTTAACTATTGAGTTGTAGGTGATCCTTCTATATTTTGAGACTAATTGTATTAGTTCCAGAGAAAGAGAATCAGTGGGAAATAGATCGATGATAGATAGATATACATATAGATATTATTATAAAGAATTGACTTAAAATTCCCATAATGTGCTGTCTGCAAGCTGGAGACCCATAGAACTAGAAGTGCAATTCCAATAAAGGCTTAAAAACCAGGGAGCCAATGGGTAAATTAGAGTCCAACAACACAAGAACAATGTATCAGCTCAAGCAGGCAGACAGGAAGCAAGAGGGCGGATTCCTTCTTCCTTCTCTTTTTTGTTCTGTTTAGGCCCTAAAAGATTGCATGACACCCAGCCACATTGGGGAGGACATCTACTTTACTGAGTTGACTAATTCAAGTGCTAATCTCTTCCAGAAACACCTTCAAAGACACAAAAGAAGATAATGTCTAATTTGGACAACCCTGACCTAGTCAGGGTTGACCTAGGTTGACTTGACCTAGTCAAGTTGACACATAAAGCAAACTATCACAAGTCTTCCTATTCACCTTGGCACTTACTTACATGCCATATCTTTTAACCAAACTTAATTTTTAAATAAAAACAATAACAAGGTGATTAACCTTTCTGACATGATACAACTATCCTATGGATAACCAGAAACATACTAACCCTTTCCACAAAAGAAGAAATACAGTTCTCAAATAACATTTGTCCTTCTCCTAGTGTCTCATATTTTAAATATCTATACTGCATATTAAGGTATCAGATGTTTGGTAGAATTCACTAGTGAATGAACCTCTCTGAGCCTAGTGCTTTCTGTGTTATGAAGTTATTAATCATTGATTCAATTTTCTAGTGGATATAGACCTATTCACATTTTCTATTTCTTCTTGTGTGAGTTTTGGCAGACTGTGTCTTTAAGGAACTTGTCTGTTTTATTTAAGATATCAGATCTGTGGGCATAGAGTTGTTCATGGTATTCCTTTATTTATTTTAAATGTCCACAGTATTTGGAGTGATGTCCCTTCTTTGATTTCTATAAATAATTTGTATAATCTTTCTTTTTTCCTTAATTAGCCTAGCTAAAGGCTTACTGATGGTAAAGTATCTATTTTTTTTTCTTCTCTCAAAAGTCAAGTAATATCTGAACAGATTATCTCTTTCTAGAACCTTTTCCTGCTGCCAGACCCCAAAGATATCTCAAATGTTCAAAATGCCAATACAATAAAGCATAGTATCTTATTCATCTCAAGCTACTTGAACAAAACATTGTAGTACCTTAAACAAAACCCATTTATTTCTCACAGTTTTGGAACCTGACAATCTGCTGACAGATGTGATGCCTGAGGAGAGTCCTCTTCTTAGATTGCTTCTTTCTTTCCATATCTACACATGGAGGAGAAAGAGAGATCTCTATTCTTTCTTATTCTTCTAAAGGCAGTAATCTCATCTTGGGAGTTCCACTCTCATGATCTTATTTAAACATAATTACTTCCCATAGGCCACACCTTCAAATGCCATCACATTGAAGGTAAAGACTCAACATATGGATTTGAAGGGGGACAAATATTCAGCCTATAACTTTCTACCCTTGGCCTTCAAAATTTATGTCCTCACATGCAAAATACATTCAGACCATCTCAACAGTCCCCCAAATCCTACCTCATCCCAGGATCAACTCTAAAGTCTATAAAGTCCAAAGTCTTATCTGAATATCATCTAAATTAGGTATGACTGAGCCTTGACATATAATTTATCTTGAGGGAAAGTTTCTCTTCAGCTGTGAACCTATGAAACCAAGTAAGTAATGTGCTTCCAGAATATAATGAGACAGGTATAGGATAGATGTTCCCACTTTAAAAGAGAGAAATCAGAAGGAAGAAAGGGGTATTGGTCCCAAGCAAGTCCCAAACCCAGCAAGGCAATGCCACTAGATATTAATGCATGAGAATATTCTCATGGATGCTCTGCTTTATGACACAGTAGACCCACCCTTGGGATTCATTCAAGCAATAGCTCTGCCTCAGTAGCTCCTCTGCAGACAGTAATTGCACTCCGAAGCCTCTCGGTGGCTGCCTGACCTGCGAAGACTGAGGCAGTTCCCGCAGGTTTAAAACCGAAGAGGCGACCCTGAAGACTTCTGAATTACCTTTGGGGCCATTCTTTGATCTTGAAGAACAGTGCACAATTGCAGTCAGATAGCAAAATGGTCTGGTCCTCTAGGAACTAAAAGTCTGGTAGCCTTCCTTCATATTGTTCTGTCTCTGTCCCCTTCAGTTCAGACTGGTAGTGTTTCTGCTGGAGTAGCTAATTGAGATTTCCAGATCTTTAAGTTCTGGTTCTTAGTTGTGTGACCTTAACAAGTGATTTCTGTCTGCATGTCACTATTTCCTAGAAAATAAATAAATAAATAAAAATAAGAATTATACACATCTTAAAAATCTTTTGTGGGGACTGAGTGCAATAATGCACATAAAACTCTTACAATAGGGCTTAGCTCCTTAATTTATAAGAATTCAGTGTATGTGGACTCATATATGATTCATTTAAAATTATTATTGTGTATTGTTATTAGGAACAAGAACATGCAGGGAGAATTCATAAAATCATAATGCGTATTTTTATATTAATATAAATAAATCTAGCTTATTTTTTAAGTGCTACTTAGTATTTCATTATATAGTTTCATCAAGGCTGATTTCACAAGTCCTGTTCTTTTTTTTTTTTTTTTTTTTTTTTTGCCTCCCATCATCAATATTTATTGAGCATTTACAGTGTACTAGGCACAATAGAACATACAGAAAACATTGTCCCTGCTCTTGTGGAGCTTACATTCTAAAAGAAAAAAAAATACACCTCTTTTAAAATGGTATTTTTGTTTGGTGTTTTCTGCAAGGTACTGAGGAAATAGTCTGTAGGGTGAGCTTTGGGTATAACTTAGCCCCATCATTATTTAAAGAGAGGAAGAGGAAGGATTTTAAAGGCAGACAATGACAGACCATTCAGGATAGGTAGGGCTTACAAGGAGATAAACACAATCTCATCAACTAAGGAGAGATTTGCTGCAGTAAATAGGATGAGGGAAATAGTTTGTGGGATGCAAGCAAAGGAAGCAAGGTATCCTTAGACATTGAGTGGAGCCAGAAAGATCATGCGGCCTTTTATCCAAGTACATGGCCACCAAGTAGGAATGGTTGGTGACAAGACAGAAGGCTAAAAAAGGTAATCCTGTGCACCTGACAGAAAGAATAAAGGATCAAAATTGAAGGCAGGCTATAACAATATCAAGAAATTCTTAAAACCAAAGTGATTTGGAAGCACAAAACTTAGTTAATGCTACCCAATGTCATGATGGGCCAAGAACATTGTGGCTTCCTAAGTTAGAAAATACCATATACCAAAATTTTAAATGGAACGCATTACTTTTTTCCAATCAATCCCCTGTCTCTGAAAAAAAGCTCCCCCCCCCCCAGGGTAGGGGAGGAATATGGGACATGGTTGGGAACAGTAGTAGTTATATTAGTAGTATTTTGTTATGATAAACTTTGTATTTAAACTTGGTAAAAGCCCATTAGCTGCCAAGAGGGAATAAGGAATAAATTTCCAAAAATGTACAATTTCCTTTAAAGAAGTTTCAGAACCAAGAAACTAATTTACATGAAAAGCTGTAGAGAAAGTAGTTGAAAAGTCCATTCATAAAACTTTTATTCCACTTACATGAACTTAATACACGTGTTCTTAACAATTATGCTTGGATTGTTCATGAAAATTTCATAAGACATTAAACAAAGCTAGCCATCATCTCAAGTTATTTCCCTGTTAACTATTTTTACAGCACATGCATGTTAGGCAAGTATCAAAAAAAAAAAAAATCACAAAAGCAAAAAACCAAAACAAAACAAACAAAAAAAAACCCTAAAAAAAAAAAAAGTTAAATACATGGGATTTTTGTTTTGCTGCTATGCTTGATATACATAAAGTAATGGATATCAAGCAATTCATTTTTACTGCATCTTTACTTGTACATTTGTTCTTAGGTTGTCTAAAACATTTAAATACAAATAAAAGGAGTGTAGCAAAAATAATGAAAGCAAACAGCAGGTAACTTTACAAATAATGGAATGTGAACCGTTTCTGCCCTTATCCAGAGTAAATTGGGTCACAACTAAAGGAACACTTCTGAAACTGTAGTCAAAGGTGTGCACATTGAGAATGAGTATTCCACAGATACTTGTGGTTCACATGTAGTATCTATGGGATACCCATTTCTACTACAGCCTTGTAAGTGCTCTAAACCTTAAAGTATCCACAATAACTACACCTGTATCTGGAACCAATTATCCCTTTTACTCCCCACCAGGACAAACCAATATGTAGGCAGTTTTCTTTGCTTAGACATGGAAGCAGTTTTAACACTGGCCCTTGTGAAGCCACAATGTACCAAAAGTACTATGCCAAACATTTATAACTAGTATAAAAATTCCACATCCCCATATTGGCCACCTCAAGATGAAAACAGATAACTCCCTAAATGTTAACTGGCTCTACTCCCCTAATATTCAACATAAAAACCACATGGGAAATATAGAAATTCAAATAGAAGTAACATAAACCTGTCATAAATCGTAAACAAAAAAAACTATTTGTGGGACAGCATGAATGACAAATGGTCTACTGTGTAAATTTTAGAATGAGGCAGACAAAAGTTGGAAGGCCGGTTAATTTTCCCCTCCTTCTCCTGCTTCAGCTTCATCTCCTTGGGTATCCGATGTCCACAATGTCAAGTTGTCTCTCAGTAATTGCATTATTAGCGTGCTGTCTTTGTATGACTCTTCACTTAATGTATCAAGTTCAGCAATGGCTTCATCAAAAGCTGTCTTTGCAAGAGAGCAGGCTTTCTCCGGGGAGTTGAGAATTTCGTAATAGAACACAGAGAAGTTAAGGGCCAGACCCAATCTGATAGGATGTGTTGGTTGCATTTCCTTTTTGCTGATTTCAAAAGCTTCTTGGTTTGCTTGTTGTGACTGATCCACAATCCCTTTCTTGTCATCACCAGCAGCAACTTCGGCCAAGTAACGGTAGTAGTCTCCCTTCATTTTCAAACAGAAGACTTTGCTCTCTGCTTGTGAAGCATTGGGGATCAAAAACTTTTCCAAAAGAGACAGTACATCATTGCAGATATCTCTTAGCTCGGTCTCAATTTTCTCTCTGTATTCTCGAGCCATCTGCTGTTTTTTCTCAGCACCTTCCGTCTTTTGCTCAATACTTGAGACGACCCTCCAAGATGACCTACGGGCTCCTACAACATTTTTATAAGCAACTGAGAGAAGATTCCTCTCCTCATTGGATAATTCAGCTCCTTGCTCAGTTACGGACTTCATGCAGGCTGCCATGTCATCATATCGCTCAGCCTGCTCGGCCAGTTTGGCCTTCTGCACCAGCTCATTTTTATGTCCTGTTCTGATAAACAATTAGGTGCTTGTTTTGTTTGTGTTTTGTTAATTTACGATTTGAAAATAAAATTTAATGTTAAAAGCATTCCAAAACAAAATGTACCTTTGTAAAGGCCTGTGTGTATATTTTCAGGTTAAATACCATGAAGCATAATTGTTAAATCAATAGATACTAGTATAGATAATGCCAAACTGCCTCCTAAAAATATTGCACCAATAAGCACTAGCCACACTGGTTTGCCAGCATATGTGAAGGGATTTACAACAATATAAAAACTACTTCAAACTGAAGACATTTGAGATACAGCAGATGCAGAAAGAAGCATTTTGGAAGGTTCCCTTTTCTTCGTAAAAACAGAGATTCTGGACACGAAGCTGTCATAAATCCCTCTGGGAAGCTTCCATTGGGGAAAGAGACTGACCATTAGCACAGGGATGAGAAGTTGCACAAACATTACCACAAACTGTCTTACCTTCCATTTGTTCCTCTAAAAGCCCATTTGTCTCTCCTTAAAACTCATTTACATCCCAGAGAAGTCCTACCCTGCCTTTTTCCTCTATTAAATTGGTATATAAACCTTTATTCCTGTCTGTTTAGGGAGCCTCTTCATTTGAATTGTCCCACATGCATAATAAAGTTTTCTCTCTTCATCTGACTATTGTCAGACCTAAACTGGTAGATGGATTTTTTTTTTTCTCCCAGCATATGTGTATATTTGATGTAGGATTACTGGACTTAGCAAATAAACATGAGAAGATAAATATTTTTTTCTGAGCATAAATATGACCCATACAATATTTAAAATATACTGATACCAAAAATTTTTTAAATGATTGGCTATTTAGATAAAATTCAAATTAATTTAACTAAGTATCCTACATTTTTTAAAATTTTTATTTATTTATGATAGTCACACACACACACACACACACACACACACACACAGAGGCAGAGACCAGAGACATAGGCAGAGGGAGAAGCAGGCTCCATGCACCGGGAGCCCGACGTGGGACTCGATCCCGGGTCTCCAGGATCACGCCCTGGGCCAAAGGCAGGCACTAAACCGCTGCACCACCCAGGGATCCCAGTATCCTACATTTGATGCCTGATTTGAGGACATCAGAAATCCAATCTCCTAGGAACCAATATTAATAAATGGTAAACAATGAAAGCAGTTGCTCTTAGTGCACTGACTATATTGGGAAACATACAATTATTATGAAAAAATAAGCTTTCATTTACAACTATCTTTTTATTTTAATTTTACAATTATTAATTATTAATCATGAGTAAAGCCAATGTGTCTATGCAGCAGCTTTGCTTATTTTCCTCAAGTAGGGCAGCAGGCAGTGCTCATAGGCATCCAGGACCAGGCTGCACTTTTCTTGGATAAGAGTGAGAACATACATATGTATTTTACTTCTGTTTGACTCTTTTCCACTCTAGCTTCCCAGGAAACCTCAAGAACCCACAAAAGTGCTGATATTTTTTATAACAATTACCAGATTGTAGGGTCTCAGTAATTTAACAAAGTATTTTTAAAAGAGTAAATGGGTTTTTCTTCTAATGTTTAAGACAAAGATAAGTCAACACTGCTTTATATTTTGATTTGCATCTATTTTTTTCTTTTAGAATATGAATATTACCAAATTTTACAAGGGAATAATACTGATAAGGTAATTAAAATATTATATAGAAAAAGAACCTCTTAAACATTTCAAAATAAAATGATAACCATTTGTGAACTAGAATAACCAATATAGTAAAGGTGGTAGGCTGTGCAACAGGGATATTGAAATTAAATCCACAAAAATATGAAAAATATATTTTGTCATTCTTCTTTGATGTGTAAGATACCACAAAGTTAAGTGATTGTCAAATTTAAAAATCTTGGAACCATGAAGTCTAGTGTTTTGTCTAAAAATAAATTGAGGCATCTTACAAATTTTAAGAGTTTGAGAAAAAAAAATCCATTCAAATTAGGCAGGATCCTATCTAGCAGATAGAAAGGAGCTCCAAGGAGCTATATAAAATGAAAGACTGTTATAGGCAGAAGGGCGCAGGAACAAAGAAGTTATACTAGTATATGGTTACTGCAAGGTTAATTTCCCTTAGAGGACAGAAGTCTGTCAGCACTGTTATCTCACTAGTGCTGGTCAGACAATTCCTGATCAACTGAGAGAGCTAAAGCTGTAATTATATTAAGTCTTGACTTGATATGTATCTTAGCATGAGTGACTCCATTTTGGGCCTATTGTCTTGTTTTCTAACAGTTGTGTTGTCCAAAAATAGTGTCTAAGCTGATATAATTATCCAGTTCACCAGGAATGGATGATCCACAAATTTTGACCTATGGGGATTTCTAAGTGTTGAGAAATCTAAGACCTTATATATGGAAATTACATAGCCAGATATCCACTTTATTATGAAAAGGTATATTGCCACCTACATTTTTTTTTTCTTACCTGAGTGAGAAATTTGCTGTATTATAAAGAGGGAACAAAAGGCTGAGTCCTCTGGGGAAGGAAAGTCTTCTAATGTTACCTCCTTTGTAAAGGCCCAGATTCCCTTTAATAAATTCTGATTGAGTGATTTGCAATTCCAGACAAAATCAGAAATGGTTAAGATCAATGGATATTTTGGCAAGCAAATGTAACTTTTATAATAAAATAATTCAGCAATAAAATACAAATATAAATCTTATAAAAATGAGCATGCCTTATTAGCTTGCAAAACATTAGCACTTTTTGCAAACTATCTATTTTAGTATAGTTTATTTTTGTTAGGTAACTTTTATTTTCAAAAACTAGTGTTCTATTAAATATTTCAATAAGTTTTTTACTGCCTAAAATAATTAGCCCAAAACATATATCAAGAATTAAAACCAAAGGTAAGTATAGCTTATGTTTCTTTTTAGAGAATATTGTTAAAATATTTAAAGGTATTTCCTTGTGGAGTCCAAATAACTAATGACATCATTTTGTGAAAGCATAAGTTAAAATATAATAATAGGGAGGATTGTGTGTTTTACGATGTATTTTAAGTCCCTGAAATTCAAAGAAAATAATTCATGATCAACTGAAGCCCAAAACCCATCTGGAGACCATTGTCCTAATTGTAATTTTAATTCTAAGATAAAGCCATTCAACATTAGTGAAGAAAATGATTTCAAGTGGTTCCATGTCACAGATATCACGTAACAAATAATAGATTTAAACACTCTAAGTGCTCATGATAAACCAACCACATAATCCCCTGAGAAAATACTCTGGAAATGGCACAGTGGGAGTAGTACCTCCAACCCCCAAGGACATGAGAGAGGATGACTTTAAGAATTCTATGCTTGCCTGGTTATCTAGATGTTAAATCAAGGGAAAAGTTGAGAGAAGACAAATATCAGGCATTAATTTTGTGGTAAAAATTTGTTCCCTTCAGATTCTACTGTATGAAAAAAATCATTTTCTAAGAGAACTTTAAGAAACATGGTGTGAAGGCCTATTTAGCGATGCCCTTAGAAAGTAGCATTGTTTTAGGTAGTTTTATCTTTTAACTATTTTTCTTTAAATTATTTAAAAGAATATCTTATGTATTATTATAAATAATCGTGCATTATATATACACACAGCTGATGCTTGAACAATGCAAGGATGAAGGGTGTGGACCTCCCACAGTCAAAAATCCACACCTTTTGACTCCTGAAAACTTAACTACGAATATTTGACCAGAATCTTACTGATGACATAGTCAATGAATGCATATGTTAGATATGTATTATAAACTATATCCTTACAATTAAGTAGAGATAAGAAAATGTTATTAAGAAAGTCATAAGAAAGAAAGAATACATTTCACATACTGCACTGTAAAAATTTTGCCTGTATGTGGACCTGCACAGTTCAAGTCCCTGTTGTTCAAGGATAAAGGGTTTAATTATCCAAAAATGCACAATAGTTTCTAGTAAAATTGCAAAAGACAGCAACGAGGCTTAGGGAGACACTTGTGGTTGTCTTTTGTATGTTTTTACTGAAAATGTTACTGTCTTAATTTAGAACTGAAAACTTCTTTCCAGTTATCAGAAGGCTGACAAGCCTTCTTTTCTTCTCCTCTACCACTTTTGAAATTTGAAAAAGAACCCAATTCTTCCTAAATTATACTTTTAAAAAATGTTTCACAGTAAATCCAAAATGATTCTAAAAGATGATTTAACACTATTAATGTCATTTTTTCTCAATAATTGTTACTTTTCAATTAATTTAAGGCTTTTAAGTACATTAAGCAAATATTAACATCTATAGTGAGAAGAGCAGGATTATTGAAACGAAATGTCTTAATGTCTTCAAAATAATAACCACAACAAAAACTATTCTTCACAGAGTCAAAGTACACAATTAGATTTTTTTTTTTTAAAGCATGTACTGGAAATTTCAGAATAAACTTAGAAAAAAATCACAAAACAGAGCATGCTGTAATATTTTAAACTTTAAGGCTCATTTTGGACTAGTAACTTTTGAAAAATAATTATTTATATTGGCTTTCAAGGGCTATATTATAAAAACATATTCTCCAGAGGTATTAAGCTGTGGCCTAAGAATGACTCAGACTTCAGGAACTTGAGGGGAAAGTTGTAAAATGACTATCTTTGTGATAACAAATTTGTTGGTACAATGACCATATCTTTTTCTTTTATGCACATAAACTGGCCAGTAATATAATAATTAGAAAACCCTGTCAGTTGGGGAAACTGATGCAGTCAAAAGCCAACAGTTGGAAAAATTTATATTTGCTTGTGCTTATCCGAGTGTGCAATGTCAATGCTATTCTAAATAATGTAAGGATTGTGTTTTGCTCTCACATTTGTCCTTGACATGCCTGTGTGGAATTTTGAAACTCAGGACCATAGTTTGGAAAAAAAAAAAAATTACATTGGGAATTACCTTGAGTTTTAAAAGCTAAAAAATATCTCAACACTGCTTGGGTTTGCTGAGAGTCTGTTGAAAATAATTTCTTAACCATTTCCTGCAGTACAGAAGGATCGATGGTGCTGTATCTCTGGCTAGTTTGGTCTGCTACCTGCGTGCCCACTCCCAGACACGGAACACAGCCAACATCCTGTAAATATCAGCCCTTAGCATCCTTGTCTAATTTACAGGCTTTGGCTTTAGGAACTATCTCACATTGAATTTCACTTTGTGATACTTCCACATCCTTCTAAGTCTTGGCCTTTTTATCTTATATCTTGTCTCTGGCTTTGTACTTATCCCAGGCATCTGATCCGTGATACCAGTATACCTCAGACATATTGTAGGTTCAGTTCCAGACCATTCCAGTAAGACAAATATTACAAAAAAGCCAACCAAATGTTTTTTTTTTTTTTTTGGTTTTCCAATGCATATAAAAGTAATGTTTACACTATACTACAGGCTGTTAAGTGTGCAGTAGCATTATGTCTAAAAAGTTGTACATGTCTTAATTTAAAAAGGCTTTGCTGCAGAAAAATGCTAACCATCACTTGAGCTTTCAAAAAATCTTCATGCTTTTGCTGGTGGAGGATCTTGTCTGGATGTTAATGGCTGCTGACTGATCAGGGTGGCGCTTGCCGAAGGCTGGGTGACCATGCCAATTTCTCAAAATAAGACAACAATGAAGTTTGCTGTATGGATTGACTCTTCCTTTCATGACTAATTTCTCTGTACCGTGCAGTGCTCTTTGATAACATTTAGCCCACAGTAGAACTTCTTCCAAAATTAGAATCAATCCGTTCAAAACATACTGCTGCTTTATTAACAAAGTTCATGTAATATTCTAAATCCTTTGTTGTCATTTCAAAGTCTTCACAGCATCTTCACCAGGAGTAGATTCCATCTTAAGAAACACTTTCTTTGTTCATCCATAGGAAGCAACTCCACATCTATTAAAGTTTGATCACGAAATTACAGCAATTCAGTCACATCTTCAGCTTTCACTTCTAATTTTAGTTCTCATGCTACTTCTATTACATCTTCTGTTACTTCCTCCAATAAACTCTTGAACCTTTCAAAGTCATCTATGATGTTTGGAATCAACTTCCTCCAAACTCCTGTTCATATTGATATTTTGACCTCTTCTCATGAGTCATCACACACTTTTAATGGCATCTAGAATGGTGAGTTCTTTCCAGAGGTTTTCAATTGACTTTTCCCAGATACATCAGAGGAATCTCTATCTATGGCACCTATAGCCTTATGAAATGTATTTCTTAAATAAGAAGTCTTGAACCTCTAAATCATTCCTTGATCCATGGGACGTAGATGGATATTATGTTAGCAGACATGAAAACATTAATCTTGTTATACGTCTTCATTGGAGCTCTTGGGTGACCAGATGCATTGTCAATGAGCAGTGATATTTTGAAAGAATTTTTTCTTTTCTGAGCAGTAGATCTCAATGGCTTAAGATATCCAGTAAGCCATGTTGTGCTGTTATACAGGCTTTGCTGTTCTATTGATAAAGCACAGGCGTAGTAGATTTAGCACAATTCTTAAAGGCTTTAGGATTTTCAAAATGGTAAATGACCATTTCACTTGAACTTGAAGCTTCAACTTCAAATGATCAACTGCATTAGCCTCTAGCAACAGTCAGACTGTCCTTTGAAACTTTAAAGCCAAGTGAAGTAGGAGAGCTAGGTTCTTGTCTCACAGAGCCGAAGAATGAATCTGGGGAATGAGGGAGAGTGAGTAAAGAAATAGAAGTTTAGGGAGCAAGAATATAGGGAAAGCTTTCAGGAGTGAGAGGGGCCCCAACAGGGTTCCCAATGTGGGGCTCCACTGACAGTCTTTTATTTAGAAATGACCAGGGAGCTTGTGGCCTTATCATTCTTGCGATGTGTTAGTTTGAATAAGGACTGCTGATAACATCTTTAATGATTTCTCTTTGGGGGGTCTGGTTATTCTTTGTTGGTCATAGATGACTGTCATAATCCCTTATCTCTGTTTTTTTTTTTTTTGTACACCTCAGCATTTTGGGGATTTCTATGAGCTGATCCTGTAGCCCCCTACCTATCTCTCCCTATCTAGCCCCACCTGTCCCTTACTCACAAATACTGACTTATCCTCTTTAGCTGTGGAAGTCCTAGATGCCATCTGCTTCCAATAGCTGTTTTGTCTGCATTGAGAATTTATTTTTTGGTGTAATAAAATTATTTATTTAATTATTATTAATTGATTATCTTAGCTAGATCTTCTGGATAACTCACTGCAGTTTTACATTAGCACTTGTTGCTTCACCTTACACTTTTATGTCAGAGAGATAGCTTCTTCACTTAAATCTCATGAACCAGCTTCTGCTAGTGCAAACATTTGCAGCTTCCCCACCTATATTAGCCTTCATAGAATTGAAAAGAATTAGGGTTTTGCTCTGGATTAAGTTTTGGTTTATGGGAATGCTATGGCTGCCTTGATCTTCTATGCAGACCACTAAACCTTTTATTATATCAGTTATAATGCTGTTTCACTTCCTTATCATTCATGTGTTCACTAGAATAGCACTTTTAATTTCCTTCAAGGACTTTTCCTTTGCAGTCACACCATGGCTATTTGGCTCTAGAGACCTTGCTTTCAGTCTACACGGTTTTCAGCCTGCCTTCCGCACTAAGCGTAATCATTTCTAGCATTTGATTTAAAGTGAGAAATATGCTGCTCTTCCTTTCACTTGAACACTTAGAAACCACTGTAGGATTATTAATTGACATAATTTCAATTTTGTTTTGTCTCAGGGAATATGGAGTCCCAAGGGGACCGGAGAGAGAGATTGATATGGGCCAACAGCTGGTCAGTGGAACAGTCAGACATACACATTTATCAGTTAAGATCACCGTCTTATATGAACGTTTGTGGTACCCCAGAACAATTAGTAACGTCATTGATCACTGATCACAAATCACCATAGCAAATACAATAATCACTATAGGTTTGAAGTTTTGTGAGAATTATCTAATTGTGACTGAGAGAGACACAAGGTGAGCAACTGCTGTTGGAAAAAAATGACACTGACAGGCTTACTCAACACAAGGTTGCCATAAACTTTTGATTTGTTAAAAAAAATGCAATGTCTAGGTACAATAAAGTGAAGTACAATAAAATGAAGTATGCCTGAGCTGTTATTCTAGTACTGACTTGAGGTCTCTTCTTCAGTGAATCTATATGTTGCTTTTCAAAGTGAAAGCTCCCTGGAAACATTACATCTATGGACAGTCAAGGTGATATCTAGTCCTCCTGCTGTAACCCACACCAGCTTGGTCTGAACTCCCATAATATCTTTTCTTATTTATTTTATTTCTTTTCTGTGCCACTTGCTGGGTAAATCATCTGCATGTATTATCTTATTTAATCTTCATAATTGCCATCATTATGTTATTGTTTTTATTTAAAGTCAAGAAAATTCAGGCTGGATGGCTTAAGTAGCTTCTCTGAAGTCACAAACTAATAGGTAGCATTGCAAAGAGTCAAGCTTCAGTTAATCTCACTCTATACCTCTGGCGATCAGACCCTGGTTTGTCATGGAAGTGCTTTGGCTATCTTTTCCCTGGAATTCACATTCTCATATAGCAGGCAAATTCAGTGTATGGGGAGTAGAAGATGGGAAGAAAACTGGTGTAGGGAAAATAGCAAAGTATGAGAAATTATAGGAATGGGTCGGTGTTTACAAATTTTTTTTTTTTCTGGAATAAACTTTAAGATATAGGAGAAAGACAAAGACCCCCAAGGATCAAGGAGTTTAACTTAAAGTTGAATATAGCTAGGAGGCTATTTCTTTGAGGTTGCATGTTCATCTTAACAATAGATGGATGGACATGGAGATAAAGATAGAAAGATATGGAAATACAGATATATGCATATTCTTAAGTAACCAAGTGGATAGTTCATATTTATAGTGTGTTTTCTTTTTATACCATATCAGAATATATCTGAAAAATTCTTAGATGATTAAGTCAGCATTAAGTTGGGATTTGTAGGTGTAGACACATTCCAAACTCTGAGGCTCATTTCTTTCTGGCGTGCAATGAGGGATAGGATCAGATTATTACAAAGGAAACTAGCTCTCAATTCTGTTCAAGTGATTATACAATCAATCAATCAATCAATCAATCATTGCCATATTAATCTATCAATTGAGAGTTATCAATGATTAGTTCCAGGTGTCCCTGGAATACCCTAATGATAAATCACACATGGGAGTCGAGGTGGAGTTGCCGAAATTGAAGCCCAGCTTCAGGACAAACTCACTCAGGTTTCTCAGCAGTTCTCTTGGGCCCATTCAAGCAACATTAGCTTTTCAATATAAGAATGGTTAAGGGCTAGACCTGGAACTGGCCTGCTGTGGGGAGTTCTGAAGCCAAGACAGAAGAAAGAGATGATGAAGATAGAATGGAGATACACAAGGGGAGAAAGAGACACAAAGGAATCTAACTCCAAGGAATATAGTCTAATTTACATTACAAAGCTTTCCAGAGTTTAGCAGCTGAAACTCAATTGACAGCTTATTCAATTATTCTCTTATTCACCTTTTCAACAATTATTTATCAAGTGAGAGGTACTGGGCAATATGCCAGACACACAGCGTTAAACAAAACAAAACTAGTTTCTGCTGTCAAAGGCCCTTATATTTTAGCAAGGGAGATGAATGTCGAGAACCATGATGTTTCTGAGATTCCACTCTATTTATAAGCTAAAACAGCTTGCTTACCAGTTTCATAGATGTTGACAGAACTTGAGACCTGTGGTCAGAAATGAAAGACTATTTTTCAAACAAAAACAGCCTTTGTACTGCTTTCCTAAGGCACAGCTGCCCAAGGCAGTGGTAAGAGGCCCAGATGATGGCTCTGAAACAGTGGCCCATATTGCTGGAGAGAAACTTGAAATTACAGAGAACAAATTGCTTACAATGGGCAGAAGAGAAAGTTGCCAGATAAAGCACAGGTGTCCAGTTCAATCAGAATTATTGTTAAACAATAGATCATTATTTAGTATGAACATGTTCCAAATATTGCATGGGACATATTTATGCCAAAAAAAATTATCTGAAATTCAAATTTAACTGGTCACCTGCAGTTTAATTTAGTGAAGTTGGGAGCTCTAGGCCCACTTGACTTCTGCCTCTATCGGAGGCACTGTCGCTGTCTTCCTTCTTCTTTTACAACATCCTTGTGAAGATAGGTGAGAACAAAGTAAATGCCTCTGCTGAAAAATTGTACAGAAACGTAAAGGCCCATGAAAAATTATTTCCCGATGCTATGCATCAATCAAAATAAAAGACAAATATACACAATAAAACACAAATATAGCTATTGATTAAGTCATATGAAGAAATTTGAAGGGTACTGTGGACTTGATATACCCTATCAGGATATGCTAATACTATCAGGATATATCTAATACTCTTTGATAACTAAATACAACATTATTTTTTTTCTAAATATAACCTTAAATTGTACATTCTATCCCTCTGATGAGATCATAGGTAATTATTAAATCAACTCTCACAACAATAGCTCCACCTGTCAGGATCATTTCTAAAGTATTATTCCTCTTCTATAATTCAGGGATTATATTCATGTAACTCTAGCTTTCTTAGCAGAATAGGGTTAATCACTTGTTTAGAACATTCTTCCTCTTAAAAAAGTTTGATCGATTTATGTATGTGATCATGTTATTTTACTGGTCTTTCCTCCAAATGACTGATTTCACTGAGGACGATCACATCTTTATTATTGTCAGAGAGAACAGAGAACTTGATTATAATTTCAGCTTTCTCAACTTAATTTGGGTGCTGGAGATCAACCAGCAACTTTGTGCTAAGGTGGCCTATTTTGGTTTTGAAACATGAGCTTTAAAACTTATAAAATGTGATAAAAATTTTTTTAAAAAAATGTTATAAAATGTGGGACACCTGGGTAGCACAGTGGTTGGGCGCCTGCCTTCGGCTCAGGTCATGATCCTGAGATCCAGGATCAAGTTCTGCATCGGGCTCCCTGCGAGGAGCCTGCTTCTCCCTCTGCCTATCTCTCTGCCTCTCTCTGTCTGTGTCTCATGAATAAATAAATAAATCTTAAAAAAGAGAGAGAGAGAGAGAGAAGTTATAAAACGTGGTATTCTGAGTTGGCTTGCAAATAAATTTCTGTTCGTGAAAAATGTGATTGTACTATATGGTTGCATTTTGAATATATGCCAAAACATTTTGAATTATGTAATTAGCACATCAACTACATAATAATAAATTTTGGAGTCCTGCTTGATTCTTTCATTGCATTAATTTTTATTAAGTTTTTAAGTAATTCAAATACCAGTTACAAGTTTAATGGATGTGATTAAACCATTTTCTGATGTCCATGGAGATTTTGTGCTAATTGTCTTCATTTACCATAAACTCACTTCTTTTGGAAGCTCCATTAGCAAGTTGTCTGCAGTTTTGATTCCTCCTCAAATCTCCTGCTTCCTGCGGAAGGGAGAGTTGGATACTTGTCAATCCCAGTGACATCATATGAGAAACTGCTCTTCTATGCATATGGTTACATTTTCCTCTTTTATTAGAGAACAAATAAGCTTTACTGATATTTGAAGATGGATTTTTAAGCATATTTTTGGAATGTAAACTTCTCATTGTTTATAAGGAGACAACCAGATTTAATGAGGATATTTTCAGTGGAGTGATAATTGAACACTTCTCTCGTATATTCATTGTGTCCTTGTGTGCATTGTTGATTTAGACTAATCAGGCTTGCTTTTCACAAGAAGCCTCTCCCTTGCACTGTCTTACCATTTTCTTCTCTACATTTTGCCTTGTGCTTAAAACAATGCGTTGACACCATGACTGTGAAGGTAGTTCATAAACGCGGTCTGACACAGCCTTTGGTGTCATCAGCTATTGCTGACCTCACTGGTTCATTTGTTAACACACTCCTTCCACAAATATTTACTGGGCACCAGACCAGACAGATGAAATTGTTATTATTTATTCCTTTTAAATTCTGTGACAACTTCCTCTTATTTTTCTTTATTATAGCCACTCTTTCTCAGATTCCCTAGCTGGCATCCTCCTCTTCCTGTGCCACCCATTAAATGTTGGTGTTCCTTTAGACACTTCCTTTAATCTGTATATTCTGTGGAAGATTTCATTCATTCAATAATATTTAGTCATTCATTTCAATTGTCATTTATTCACAAATGATCTCCCCATTCATAACACTGGGACAAATTGTTCTCCAGATCCAGATGATACAAATTTCAAACTTTCTACCTACTAACTTCAGAGTTCTGCAATCTTTCTAAGAATGTTTTAAGTATTTACCAAATCAATTTCTTAACTGCTCCTTGTTTTTTGTCTTTATTAATCATTCTGCCAAATTCCAGTTGCTCAAATTGAAAACTTAGCAACATTTGCTGCCACATTTTCCATCATCATCCCAACTGAATCTATGCCCCTCCCCTCCATCCCTCCCCCAGGGTTCTCTGCATGCCCATGGCTTCCCCAGAAGTGTCAGCCACAAGCCACAACTCAGGCCCCCAATTCCTCAGTTCCTCAGGTGCTGTCCTCTGCATAGCTTCCCCTAGGCCAGCTCAGAATTCCTTGAAAGATATGTAGAAACTTTTATCCATATAATATAATCCCTTCATGACTTTTCCTATTTGGAACATTCTCCCAAAATTCAGTTGCCTCCATTCCCCTGAACTTGGATTTCTGTGTCCTCTATTCCTTGTCTGGGCTCTATGCGCTGGCCCTCTGGGAAAACGATGGAGAAGCTAGAGGGCTCACCGAGGGTGATCATGGTCTTACTCTGGTTGCTTCTTAATGCCTAAAATAAGTGTTTTATTATTTTTCCAGTTTCTAAAATTATAACAGAAGGAAAAGTCTGATTTCAGCTACTCCATTAGGACTGAAGTGGCAACTACTTCCAACTTTTCCTAAATAATATGACTTTATCAAAATAAAATGAATCTACTACTATTACTTAGATTAATGAATTGTAAATATTATCAATTCATTTTTTATAGAAAATGATTCTATTTATTTATGTTTTAATTCAATTCTCCTATTGTCAGTTTTAGCTTTCCAGTGGTTACTTTATTATTTATTATTTCGTGTACTATTATTATATTTCTTATTTTGTACATTGATTTCTCGTGGACGTAATAGTCTTATGTTTTAAAGTTTACCTTGTAATCTTCATACATATAGGTCGTTATTTCCAAATACACACTAAATACCAAAACCTCCTCTTAAACTGATCATGCACATCCCTATGCCCTTTTCACTTTCTTGAGAACATTACTTCTGGAGAGACTGTTGGCACAGCTGCCATCAAGGACTTCATCATGATTTCCCTCCCTCCCTCCTCTGCTCTGCCCTGTGCTATATCTCTTGTCTCTCAAGTCTGTCTTCGTGTTTATCTACACCATTGTTTAAAAACTTATTGAAGAGGATTCATGGGAGCCCTAACCTGCCTCACTCTTGATTGATAATTTGGAAATAATTTTCCATTAGAATTTTAAAAGAACTGATTCATTGGCTTCCAGCTCCCAGTACTGCTATCATACAATTTGGTGTCACTCTGATTTCTATTTCATCGTAAGTGATCTATTTTATCACTTTGATAGAATTTTCTCTGAAAATTCCTGGTGTGTGTACGCGCATGTGTAAGCGAATATGTCTTTGATATGCATCCTTTTGCATTCCACTAGACATCTTCTATCAGGTAACTCATTTCCTTCAGTTTTAGGAAACTGCCTTTTTTTTTCTTTTTCTTTATATTCAAGGGTATGAACTTCCAAGTTTATCTTCTAACACTGATCTTTTTACCTCTTTACTCTTTAGCTCTATTCCTACAAGGATATTTCATAGGTATATCCCAATCTTACTAATTATTTTAAGAGATAAATTTTTAAAAAGTCTCCCTAAATTATATTGTATTGTTTAAAGATTTTATTTATTCATTTATTTATTTATTTATTTGAGGGAAAGAGAGAGGGGGAGAGAGAGAGCACAGACAGACAGAGACAGAGGAACAAAGAGGCTCTGTAATCAATGAATCTCATGACCCTGAGATCATGACCTGAACTGAAATCAAGTCAGACACTTAACTGACTGAGCCACCCAAGCATCCCCAAAATTTTTATTAATTTTTAATTATTTTGAATTCTATTTCTCTACCTTCTTCTCTTTCTTTTAAAGAAGTGTATCTCTCTCTCTGGTATTAGCATATTTCTTTAAATGCCTATGGATCGTTATCTTTTCATTAGCAATTAAAGGGTAAGGTATTTGCCAAGCTCTATTTGGAATTCTGTTTTCATAGGGTTCACAAACAATAGTATGATGGGCTAGATCTAGTCATATGTGGATCCTGTGGGTACTTATTTTGACCTATTCAATTTACTCAGAAAAGAACTCTATCTAGTCTTCTACCTGGGATCATAATGATATGGGAGAGCTTGATTTGTGTCATGGAGTCGAAGAATGAATCTCATGCACAATGGAGAATGAGTAAAGTGAGGTTTATTAAGTAAAGATACAGAGAAAGCTCTCAGGAGTGAGAAGGGTCCTGATATGGTTGTCACTGCGGGCTTGTAAGGTTGGTCTTCTATTGGAAGAAAACCAGGGATCCTAAGTCCTTTTAACATTATCTACCAATATCACCACTGTGTAAGGACCAGTGATAATATCTTTAATGCCTTACTTCTTCTTTGGGATTTGGTTATTCTTTGTTGGTCACAGATGATTGTCATAAAAAGGACACACTACCTATCCACACCTAGGGTAGAGTGGTCTGGCTTATCTCTGGTTTCCTTACACTTCAGCATTTTTGGGATTCCATGGTCCCCTTCCTAGCCCTGCATAGCCCCATTTGTCCTTAACTCAGTAATACTGGCTGTTGGCACTCTGGAAGCTGAAAGGGATGCCGAGAGGGAAGGGATTCTACTTTCAGCCTCCAGACGTTGCAGCATTACAATCTCATTTCTATACTCAGGACTTTCTGATGTCCCTCTTTTTGGACTCTCTTCTTTAGTCTTTCCAGAAAATGCTCGTATAATTTTGATGTTAATCTGCAACAAGTGAAAATCTCAGTTTAATTGGCAGTAAGCCATAAAGTGAGCCAAAATACCTGGATATTTGGAATCAGAAATTGTGGAAAGAGGAGTTTCTACACATCTAGAGGGATGCATTCTCTCACCGGCTCACATATGTTCCTCCTCTAAAGCAAGCATAGTATCATAATCACCAGGAATCATATACTTGTACTCATATTCGATCAGGTTAGAAATCCTCACAAAAGAGGGATCTTTTCTACAGAGCTCTTAAAGCTCCCAGAAAAAAAAAGAAAAAAAAAAAGAAAGAAAGAAAGAAAGAAAGAAAGAAAGAAGAAGAAGAAGAAGAAGAAGAAGAAGAAAGAAAGAAGAAAGAAAAAGAAAGAAAGAAAGAAAGAAAGAAAGAAGAAAGAAAGAAAGAAAGAAAGAAAGAAAGAAAGAAAGAAAGAAAGAAAGAAGAAAGAAAGAAAAGGACTTTTTAGGGTGTCAATACTTGTCACTTTGTTTAGAAAGATGGACTTTTCTGATGGATTAAGACTCATTTCCTGACTCACCTCTGTGATAGGGAATAGGGAGACATAAGAGTCAACAAATCTACAATTGCCTCCATTTTTATGTACATACAATTTCAAACATATCCTGCTCATAAAAAGAAATTTTACTCTGTGTGTGTGTGTGTGTGTGTGTGTGTGTGTGTGTGTGTTCTCCCTCTGGGTGCTAGTTATTCTTAGTTCCACATATCAGTGCTTAAGTTCTAACGATTAAGCTAGCAATAAATTTGACTACATCCCCAAGCACATCCAGCATGCAGTATGAAAAGAAAACAGGAGGGCTGCCATTAAAGAGAAAACAAAACAAAATTAAACAAAATAAAAATAAAACAAAATGATAAAAAAGGAAGCTATTTGTAAATTGCAGACAGTGGAATCAACACACAGCACTCATCCACAAACATCCATAATTTACACAACCAAAGGTTTGGAAGGGTTGCCTTGGTCAGTCAACTGGGCTTCCCTAGAACTGGTCTCTAAATAAGTATCACTTGGGAAAGTTTGTGTGCAATATCAGAAAATTCTACTCAGATTGAGTGAAAAAAAAAGCCCCTCACCCTTTGCTAATTTATTCATAAAATTACAATGTAATATGGTCACAGGAATGATTTGATCTCAGCTCTGCTCAGCCTTCTTGGAAGCCAGCATTACACTCAGGCTGACCTCTCCTGATCTGAGGAGCTCTCACTCTGAGACCGCCAGAGAGTAACAGGTTTTCTTCTTCTTCAGTCACCAGAGAAAATGGCATATAGTCAGTGTCCCTCTCCTCCCTCAGTGGGTTCTAAGGTGGAGGAAATGTTCAGTGGTGTCATTGGGGGATGCCCCAGGACAGTAACCCATTGGAATCCCAGCTGTGCTTTCTAGTCCCTACTGGCTTTGCTGGCAATTACTTTAACTTTTGAGAAATAATTTGTAATGTGTGACACTGCAAAGGCCAAAGTTAAAAAAAATCAAATTTTATAATTATGTATTGTGTTTTATCACGAAAAATATTTAGACATACACAAAAACAGCATTAAACTCACCCACATTTTCATCTCTGGACCCTAGAACTCAATTTATCACAATATGTATTTAATTTGCCTTCTTTCTCATTTTTTATTTTCTTTTCTCTCTTTACTTTATCTCCCCTCCCCCCTTTTTGGATGAAGCATCATAAGGTAAATAAAAGACATACATTATTTCATGTCCATACACATCAGTATGCATTTTGAGAAACAAAAACAAAATGTATACATTCTCACATTTATACTGTAAATGGGTTTCTGAGGGTTTTTTTTAAACTACACTGAGTCCTTTTTATTAAAAATTAAGATTTCAATACCGATTTCAATAAGATACTACAGTATGGTTGAATTTTAATCTACTATCATGTTTATCATTTTCTATTTGTCTCATCTGCCCTTTCACCCATTTGTCCCTCTTCCTACCTTTTGCAGATTAAATTGGTGTTTTTGTATAACTCCATTATGTCCACTATTGTGTTACTCATTATAGATATTTTAAGAAGATTTTCTAGGATTTACATTATATAGCTTATCACAGTATTCCTTCAAAAAAATATACACTTCACTTATAGTGAGAGAAACAATGTTATATTTTTATTTTGTCTATTTCATGTTTTGTTTTATTTCCAAATTTTATACATCTATACATCTCATATATTTATGTTACTACATATGTTACAATTTTTTTCTTTATACTCAATTATCTTTTCAAATGATAAAAAATATTAAACATCTCTCTTATATTTACCTTCATATTTGCAAATCATATCTGTCTGATATATTGCAAATAATATGTGGATAAGGGACTTAGCCTCTGAATATATATATATATATAACATATATATATTTAAAAAGCTCTTACAGCTAAACAATTAAAATATTAAAAGAAAATAGAAGTTAGTCAAAGGATCTGAATAGATACTTCTCCAAAGAAGATATACAAATGGTCAATAAGCACTTTAAGATGCTCAACATCATGGGCAGCCCCAGTGGCTCAGTGGTTTAGTGCCACCTTCAGCCCAGAGCCTGATCCTGGAGACCTGGGATTGAGTCCTACGTTGGGCTCCCTGCATGGAGCCTGCTTCTCCCTCTGCCTGTGTCTCTGCCTCTCTCTCACTCTGTCTCTCATGAGTAAATAAATAAAATTTATTAAAAAAAAAGATGTTCAACATCATTAGCTATTAGTGCAATGCAAGTCAAAATCAGAGGACACTATTGCATACATAGTAGGATGAATATAATATATATAATATAATAAAAAAGATAAGAAAAGTTACAGTACATGTGAAGAAGTTGGAACTCTTCTGTGTTGCTGATATATTATATTACAATATGATTTAGAAATTCCACTCCTAATTATATATCCAAGAGAAATGTAAAAATGTCCACATATAATTTGTACGTGAATGTTCATAGTAGCATTATTTGTAATATGCAAAGAAGCAAAACAACTCAAATGCCCATCAGTTGGTGGACGGATAAATAGTATGTAGTATAATCCATACAGGATGCCAGACATTGCCTTTTGTCTGAAACTTTACAACCCGTCAAGGCAGCTCCAAAGATCAAATTCCCACACAAATCACAAAACCCAACTCTTCCCATGCATGTAGTCGATTTCTGGGATCCCTGGGTGCCTGCTCAGTCTCTCATTGCTGGATGACCCAACCATCAGAAAACACAGGCCTGATGGGTCACAAGGTGAAGGGGAGATGCTGAGAATGAGACCCCTCCCTGGGCTGGCCCCGATTCCCTGAAACAAAAAGAAAAGAAAAGAAAAGAAAAAAGAAAAGAAAAGAGAAGAAAAGAAAAGAAAAGAAAAGAAAAGAAAAGAAAAGAAAAGAAAGAAAAGAAAAGAAAAGAAAAGAAAGAAAAGAAAAGAAAAGAAAAGAAAAGAAAAGAAAAGAAACAAACAAAAAAATATTAACAAAAAGAACATTAGGCAACAAAAAGAAACACACTACAGCATAAATGACTTGAAATATTATTCTATTTATATGAGATGGCCAAAGTAAGCAAATCTATAGAAATGGAAAGCAACCTAATGATTGCAAGGTCTGGGCTGTGGCATGTATTTGGGAGAGATGGAGCTTGATTGCTAATAATTGCGACTATTTTGGAGAAGAATGGTGAAATTTCTAAAATTAGATTATGGTTATGATCACATAACTGTAAATATACTGAAATATAATTGCTATATAGTGAGTTGTACTTTAAATGAACAAGTTGTATATTATATGATTTATTTCTCAGTGGAGTTCTTTTTTTAAAAAAAAAAAGAGTTTTCCATAATGACTCTCAGTGCTCAATAGTCTTGTGGAACTGAACACAGTAGGTAACTAGATGTTTTCCTACTGCATAACATGAATTTGCAATTATTTAGCTGGAAATAGAGACATCCTCATCGTCCGGGATTCCCTTCAACACAGCCAATTTCATGTTCTGGTATTTGCATCCTAATTCACAGTTACCTCTTTTAAATATACTCTCTTTGTTGCAAAATATAGAAATCCAATTCAAGCTTGTCTAAAGAAGCTTGGAAATTTATCTGCTTATGTAAGTGAAAACAACAACAGAAGTCGACATGGCTTCCACCTGTGTTCATTGGGTTTCTGCGTGTTTAGTTTCTCCCAGGTAAGCCCTGCTCCACTGGAAACCCACTACTACTAAACTTCACAAAAACAGCAATGAAAGACTTTTCTACTCAAATTCTCTGGTAAATAAATTCCTAGTAGGGCTGCATATAGTTACTTACCCATCTCTCAATCAGAAATTTTAAAAGTGTGGAGGGTGAGGGAACATATATTTGTCAACAGGTGAGATTTAGAAATGCCATTTAATTACATTCTTCCTTCTTTCTACTAATAGTTTGGAATCAATTGAAATATAAGATATAGGGATCATAAAAATAGAGCAAAATATCAGCTTAATTAACAGTACAGTTAATTGGAGAATGGGGCTTAGATATGTGGCTTCATAAACTGTGTAGAACAAATAACTGAATTGGGAAATCACTTCCACGTGGGAGGGGATTTCTGCACTGCTCTGGAAAAGGACCTCTCAGCACTATTTTACCTCCACTAATCATCCCCGAATTTTGTCCATCTTTGGGGAGGAGAGAGGGAACAAAGAAAATTGAAAATAACTATCTTTGTACCTTTATCTTCTGAGAAGGGAAGTAAGATGAAGAGCTTTGGTAAGCTCCCCCCATAGTGTGGAGGGGAAAAAAATAAGTACATTTATGTACGATTAGGCCTAAGCCAAGGGACACATAAGCGTGTTGAACATGCATGCATCCACATAACTGTAATTATGTCTTTTGTTTTTTTCTGCACTTACACAAAAAAATGTTGGGCATCACTGTTGCCTATCCCTTTGAGTGGCTGTTCTGAAGGAAATGTTTGAATCTGGCAAAAATAACTAACATTGAGTAGAGTTTTATTGGCTACATGGATGATGCTTTGATGTATATTACTGTGTCTTAAACCCATGACAAGACTTTAATTTGACTAAATCAAATAATTATGATGAAGTGACAAAGTATCATCATAGCACAGTACAATAATGCTGATTTAAATGGAATTATAGGAACCTCAGAATTAAAACTCATCTATGCTGTAATATTTTAGAAAGGTGATTAACTTTGTAATGGGGCCCATTTAAATAGTTTAAATGCCTTTGAAATTAAAGTACATTTTCCACTTTAGAAATAACTAGTTCTTTAAATATTATTAATTATAAACTAGCCATTAATTTAAAATGAACACTAGGTTAAAGATATTATTGTATTCATTATTATTTTATCTTCTGATGTCACAATTGTGTTGAAATACTAATGATAGTTATTTTCCCCATTCTTAAAGCACATAAACTACTAAAGGATTATAAAAAAATACATAAACAGCTAAAACAAATTTTGTAGGTGTGTTTCTTTCTGAAAAATAAATACACATAATTTAGGTCCCAAATGAATATCTTAATTAAAATAAAACTTAATGGATAAAATGTCTGTGACTTCATACTTTAAAACAGTTACAAGTGGTCATACCTGTAAGTAATTAAGTTTTGACACAAAGGAATTCAATAAATCTATGCCCTCAGCCAGTTCAATAACTTATAATTTTCACTGTAAAGTTAATTCAATGTCAATTATTTAAAAAACTAGTGATTGAAAGAAAAATGTTCCCAATTTCACATCACAAATATTTTTAATATGGAATTCAATTAAACTTTCTAAATTTAGAAAACTACAAAAATATTTAAAATGTGATCTATGAAATTAAAAAAAGAAAAACCTGCTAAAATTTTCTCAAATGCCAAGTGGTGACAGCACAACAAAAAATTCTAAGTTTCCCACTTAATTTATGATATTATTGATTCATTTTTTATAATTAATATATTTTAGTTACTAAAGAAGGACATATAGACTATTTCTCAGGTATTAATCACATACATGGGCTAACTCCATGACATACAATCTCAGCATATATATAATCCATTTCTGCTCTCAGTTTTCAACATGCTGCTTTCATTTCTCCTTTTCTATCCCTCCTTCTTATGTCAACTTTATATTACTAAGTAATAACAATAACAGGACCCTTTATATTCCCCATTTTCACAGGACTTCAAGATAGTTTACATAGTTTAATCATTGGTGCAGCATTCCACACTAGAAAAAAGTTCATAGTCTTACAGAACGAAACTGTAAGCTAAAGAATTGTATGGCTCCCCCAAACAGAGAACTAGAAAGTTTTGGGTTGAGTCCTATGACCTTTATATCTGAACCCACATTCAGGGTTCTTTCCATGGCAAGTCCTGTTTTTCCTTCTTAAATGTAATGGAAACATTGTAACATCTAAACCTTAAAGCACCCACTTTCCTAGTTTAACCTAATTTCAGCAAATTAACTATACGAGAGATGAGGTAAAAATTATGGATGTTTTAAATAAACATAAATAAATAAACATTAATAAATAATAAACATTGCTGAGATTTCAGCAATGACTAGAAAACACTTGGTCTGGGGTTTGTTATAATAGATGAACCACAATGAGGAAGTGAGGGTACAGTTTCTAGAATTAGTCTTAGACATGGACAAATAGGAAGAAGACTAGTAAAAAAAAAAAAAAGATATGAGAACTGGGATAGGTGAAGAGAATTTTAGTAACACACATAGCTATTTGGTATGTCTACTAAAGCAGATGGATTAATACCCAAGATTCTCAGCTAATTTGAAAATGAGTTCACGGACATATTCTTGAAGACATTTGAAGAAACTTGGTAAAACCTAGAAGTTCTAGAAGTTTGAAGTTTGACAAATAATTATTACACTTTGAAAAGTTGGATGAAGATTCTGCTTACTGCTGCTGTGTAGCATAATATTGCCTTCCTTTCTAAGGAACACATCATTAAAGTTGAAAGATGATTCCTTAGAGGAGGAGGTGAATATAGACCCACAAAGAACAAATCATGTCAGACTAGGCATTTGTGGACAAGATTTAGAAAAGTGCAAGATCAAAGTGATGGATTAGTAGCTGATTGAAAAACTCAACCCAAAGAAATGATTAATGGATGGATGTCAATGTGTAAAGGTGGTTTCCAGTAGGGTGCCACTGGCTTTATCCTTGGCTATGTCCTTTTCAAAATTTTATCAATCATTTGGAAAAAAAATATATAAAAGGCATAAGTAGTAGCAAGGATATATAGCAACTGTGTTAAATGACTAATTAAATAATAGAGGATTTAGATGATTCCTTTACAAAAATCAATTCAGAATACACCTGGAAAATGAGCAAATACATAATCTTCAAAATATAAAAGAGCAATTATTTAAAATGAAGGGAATAACAGCCCTATTCAATTCTACAGTGACCCTCAGGATGCCTAGACATCTGCAATTAGTTTGTGAGGCACACTTTAAAAGACAAAACACAAATTAAATAGAGCACACTGAAAGAGGAACAAAGAGGGGAATATGCTGTGTGAAAATATAGTTTTAATAACCAGAGATTTTTTTTAGGCAATATTATTGGCTCACAGCAGGAGATATGTTGACTGGTCAGCGATGGCTTATAAGATGGCTTGTATTTATTGTGTGGTAATGTGTGTTGACTGAAGGAAGAATGGTACCTGGAAACTACTGGGAGATAGATTTATATTCCAGCAGCTGATGAGTAGAAAAATCAGTGAACAGATTCATTAGGCTGTAAGATCCCATATATTGCTTTTGTTCATATGGAGGCTTAATGACCATTTGGTCAGGAATGGTGAATATAGGGACCATCAGCTGCAAGACTGAATTTCTAAGTGTGTTTCAAATATCATTTCTAATAAGCAAACCCCAGTCACATATAAAAATGAAATATAAAAAGCAGATAGAAATAGCTATTGAGTTTATCAAAGGTTATATATATATTATATATATATATATTCAAAATTATTTACAAATATTTTACTATATTCAAAAATATTTTCTTCCTCTTCCAGAGAAGATTGAGAAGATAACTAAGTTTATGAGAGTTGTATTTCCAACCTCCCATCAGCATGACCCAAAGAGAGTTTGGCTATTCAGAACATAAAGTAGCATTGATTCTCCAAATTTGAAAGGACAAGAAACACACTGAGAAGTCTATCCAGTCCCCACAGAGGGCAGATTCTCAAAGACCTTCTCAGACACAGCAAAATAAGATGGTGAAAAGGAAGGAAATCTCCAAAAGTAGAGGCAATGGCTGTAGAGGAGGAGGCCTAAACAACATGCATCCTAAACGCAAGAGCTTCTCAAAATATCCCCCAGCAGGTTTAGGGGATTACTACAGACCAGGGATAGCTGGCTGCTTCCAATTGTTCTCTTTTCTGATAAGAGTTTTTATCGCAGTTCCATTGTTTCTTGTGACTCCACTGAATACGGAGTGTGGGGAGGCATTTAACTTGGTTTTAGTTCATAGGTCTCCTCATCAAGAAGACACAGCTCCAGCCCAGACGCACAGACTGCTACATGGCTGTGATGGACGATGTTATTAGGATTTGGGCTTGATGCTTTTGATGAGGGAGTGCATATGCCCTGTGAGGGGAGGAAGAAAGCAAAAGTGATGTCTAGAAGATAGACCCTGCTGTGTTGTGACGCCAAATTATTCTTTGCCCCTCACCAGGGTAGAAAGACACTTCTCCATCTTACTGACATCAGTGCTAGCCTTCTGACTTCCCCAATCAATAAAAAGAAATAGAAGGGACACATTTGTCCCTGGCAGAAGTTGACAAGCACCGTTGTCCCTCTGCTCTAGGCTGAAGCCGCTTCATCAGCTTGTGCCCATGTCAAAAGGATGTGGAACAAAGCTGCAGCTCATCTGTTAATAGATAAGCATTCCAATCTCTAAGAAAAGAGAATCTTCTTTTAAGAGGCCAGTTAGCTTCAACCAAACAGAAGCTATGAAACAGAGCAGCTAGCCCCATAAGATGTATCCTGGGATGCTAGGCTATACAAGGCCCTACTCTGAGCAAACAAGACAGCTGGTTATTTACATACTTTTAAAAATAAAAGAAAAAGAAAAATGAATACAATAACCCATTTGCTGATTTATAAGAAGTAGAAACAATGTTCTTAAGATTATGCTCTGTTGTCTAAGAAATGGATTATCTCTGCTGAATTCTGTTAACATGCAAAGTAAAATAAGAATTGCTAGTTGTAAAATTCTTTCAATTAAAGACTATCTTCATCTGACATGTAAATATCTAGGTTTGACGTATGTGGCCATAATTGGGTTAAACTTGATCAATTAAATCCTAACAGTATTTTCTAACAATCTGAAGAGTGTAATTTAACCTCAAAACCAATGTCAAGAAGCAAATTCTAGTTATTAAAAATATATTCATCTCTAGAATAAGAGAATAGCTTTCCAGAGAAAAGAAACTAAAATGAGATATATTTATTTTGTGAATGCTATAACACAGAACTATCTGTTAAACAATGATTTTGGAGAACATCTTTCTCTTTTGACTTTTCAAATCCAAACATCACTGCTCAAGCCAAATATTCTCATTTTTATATGTTTTTATTTGAATGTAGTTGACGTCCAATGTTACATTAGTTTCAGGTGTTCAACATAGTGATTCCACAAGTTTATATGTTAAGCTATGCTCACCGCATGTGTAGCTACCAGTTGTCACCATACACTACTGTTACAATACCACTGGCTCTATTCCTTATAGTGTGCCTTTCATTGTCATGACTTATTCACTCCGTATCTCCCACTCCCTGACACCCCTTATGCCCTTCCTGGCAACCACTAGTTTGTTCTTTCTATTTACAGATCTGATTTTGCTTTTTTTTTTTTTTTTTTTTAATTTTTTTAGATTCTACATTTGAAATTTTGTGGTATTTGTCTCTCTGTCTAACTTATTTCACTTAGCATAATACTCTTTAAATCCATTCATGTTGTTACCCGTGGCACAATATCATCTGTTTTTATGGAAGTCAAATATCCTATTGTATAGATAGATGATAGATGATAGATCGATAAAGAGATAATTACATATTCCTTATCCATTCATCTGTCAATGGACACTGAGGTTGCTTCCATATCTAGACTATTGCAAATAACACTGCCACAGTGCACATGTTTTCAAATTAGTGTTTTTGTTTTTCTTTGGGCAAATGCCCAATAGAGAAATTATTGGATCACATGGTAGTTCTGTTTTTTAATTTTCTGAGGAACCTCCAAACTGTTTTCCACGGTGGCTGTACTAATCTACATTCTCACAAAATGGGCACGAGGGTTCTTTTATCTCCACATCCTTGCTAAGACTTGTTATTTCTTGTTTTTGATTCTAGCCCTTTCTACAGGTATAAAGTCATATCTTACTGTGGTTTTTGATTTTCAATTTTCCTGATGTTTAGTGATGTTGAGCATCTTGTCATGTGTTTATTGACCATCTGCATGTCTTCTTATCTACAGAAAAGAAGAGGAACAGATTAAAATTTCCAAATATATATTTCATTGACCTCTAAGTTCTCTGGGTATTTCTTTGCCTATTAAACCAAATGTTGAGGTGGCATATGGCACTCCACAGCAATTTTTTTTTTTAAGTTTTTCTTATGGCTATGCGTGGCCTGTGACTAAGTCATGACTAGTGGAAAGTGAAGTTCTGTGTGTAATTCCAAGAGTGTTCTTAATGCTGGAAATGTGGATATGAAACTTTAAGCTTGAACTGATAAAAAGCAGCCCAAACTCAAGGTAAGGTGGAGAAGAAAGTGGGAAGAAATGTAGGAAGCTGTTTTTTTTAGTATTCCATGGAGCAAAATCAAACTTGCCCTCAGTTGCTTCCTGCTCATATTGTAAATGACAGAAAAATTAACTACCATAGTTGTTTTGATTGTTGGCCACACCAGGCTTTAGCTAATGCTAACTTATATGGCTACTGTCTTAGCCCCTCTGGGCTTTTATAACAAAATACCATAGATCAGGTGGCTTATGAAAAAAACAGAAATTTATTTCTCACAGTTCTGGGGATTAAAAGTCCAAGATCAGCTCTGGCAGAGTTAGTGTGTGGTGGGAGCCAGCTTCCTTGTTCTGAGAAGACTGTCCTCTTGCTGTGTCCTCACAGGCAGAAGGGACCAAGGGAGCTCTAGGGGTTTCTTACAAGGGCAAGAATCCTATTAATGAGGGCTCCACCCTCATTACCATTATCATCTCCCAAAGACCCCCTATCTCCAAATCCCATCACAGTAGGGGTTAGGATTTCACATATGAATGGGGGGAGGGAGACCAAATCTTCATTCTATTGCAGCAACTTAACATAGTTTCCAATAATTTTCTTTGGAAAAATTCTAAGATTATTTTAAGCAAATCTGAAGGTTGGAAAATTATGATCTAAGTTGTAATATTTGACTGATCAAAAAGCTTGTGAAATTATTTTTATTTGTTTTTGCTGAGTTTTAATTTACAAGGATATCATTTTCAAAATAGGTATATTGTGTTTCAATGGTTTTATTTTTTCAATATATTCTTCACTAAAGAAATCATTTCTAGTTTCTTCAGGATAACTTTATTTAACTAATCTTTATGTAAATTTACAGTTTGTTGTTCTAATAATATTTAAGATATTTCCTCAAACACTTCAAGTCACCCAAATGTGTGTTTGTATTTTCAATTTATTGATATTTTTTCTTTCTTGTACTAAGTTAGCATCCACACTAATAAATAGCAAAGTGATCACCTTCCTCATTGTCATTCTGCTTTCTCCAGCAAGAGTCATAATTTTTCTCATATTTCTAATTTCCCTTCTCTCTTTGTATTATCAACTTCTGTGATGCTATTTGTACCAACTTTTAATTTATAACTCATGAATTTAATTAGAGCAACAGATTATCTTTGAGATCAACAAGATATTGAATTGGGCTCATTCCAGGAGTAATTTAGCCCTATTTCATTATAGGCTTCCCTACCTGAAAACAAACTACACCTGACTGGTGTGGTTTTCAAAGTTAATTGTCAAATCATTATTAAGTATTATATTTGGCTTAGTCATTTAATAAGTATTTATTTAATTTATTATT
The DNA here is from genome assembly GCF_003254725.2 of Canis lupus dingo. Taxonomy (NCBI): domain Eukaryota; kingdom Metazoa; phylum Chordata; class Mammalia; order Carnivora; family Canidae; genus Canis; species Canis lupus. The sequence goes on from NC_064260.1 coordinate 4,902,365, forward strand.
TTTTCAGTGTATATACATCAATGGAATTTGTGAAAGTTTTCATAATTGTACTCTTCTAGAAAAATGTTAATGTTACAGTTAGAAATAAAGTGCTTTTTTAGGTGACAGCAAGTACACTTTAAAGTATTTCATGAATGGTATTCAGACTAATCTGAGCATCAGAAGAAATCAGAATTTTCTTACAGGACTTCTAAAGTCACTCAAAATAGGATCTTTACTTTGAATAATAGCATAGGTTGTTTAAATATACATTAGAATCTACATATCTAAAGGATAGGCACTCTTCTGAATTTGGATGCTGATAAAAGTACTAAGAATAATTCATCCCAGGTAGATTTTTAGGATAGAGTTGGAAAGGACTGGATAGATGTTAATAATAGCTAGAAAGACAAATTGTGAATAAGGAGATTGATATTTAGTTGCAAAGAAAATAGAAATGTGGCAAAATAATAAGAGTCCAGTAGAGAGCACACCTTCTGGTCATAATGCCCTGCTGTTTTCCTGTCCTAACCTTCTCCAGCTGTCTTTCCCTCTCACCCAGTGGATGATATCACAGCCTGCTCAGGTCAGATTCTGGAAATAACCATGACTGTTCTAAGGCTGAAGGTAGCTGGTCAGCACCACTCCCCACAGAGGAAAGCCACTTTTCTTGACATTTTTCTTCTCCTTCTGATGCTCAACATCTTTCTGATCTAAGTGACTTTCCTCTGGCCCCATGCCTAGCTCTCAGCTTTGCTGGAGGGCACCTGGTTGAGGGAAGTATGTGGAGTTTATGGGCTGATATACAGCTTGAGCTCCATTCCACCCCCACCCTCTGTATCCTCCCTGGGCCTATATCTGCACTGGGCAAAATGACCTTTCCTGATTCTAACTTAGACTTGTTTGTGGAGGCCCTGACCAGCCCTCGGCAACCCTGTCAGTCACCCACTATTTAGCCCTGGTCAGTGTGTTTCTCTAGGAACAGAATCTACTGTTTACCAGGGTGCCTGGGTGGCTCAGTTGGTAAGCATCAGACTCCTGATCCGGCTCCGATCATGATCTCTTGGGTCTTGAGATCTATACCCCTCGGGCTCTGGGGTCAGCATGGAGTCTGCCTAGGAGTCTCTGCCTCTCCCTCTCCCTGTGCCCCTCCTCCTGCTGGTGCACATTCTCTCTTTCTCTGCACCCCCCCCTCAAATAGACAAATAAAACCCTTAAAAAAAAAAGAATCCACTGTTTCCCTTTGCCTTCATTTTGGCTATTCTGTAATTTCACACCCTCTTTGTCTCTCCCATAATCTCTGCTTTGAGTTTATGAAACAGTACACCCATCCAGTTCCTAAAATTATAACTCTTTAGATCCTTTATTCCTAAAATTAGGTTGGGTAGGCAATCCAGCTGTCTAACCATGGACAAGTTACCTAATCAGTTTTAACCACCTCTATTTCGCCTCTGGAAAATGGGAAAGGTACTCCGGCTCCTGAGTTATTGTCAGGATTAAATTATTTAGTCTCTGTAGAGAACAATGCCTTATTCTTAAGAAGTATTCAAAAGTGTTGGATTATACCACCACCAACATCGTTATCATTTGCTTTTTACCCTGCCTGAAATTTATTTCTATGAATCCCTACACTCACCCATTTGCCCAGTTATTTAAACTACTATTGATTAAGAGTATTTATTTGGTGGGATTCAAACATGTAAATGTGAAGGCACTAGACCAACTATTTTGGTGTATATATGCTTAATTTTGCCCAACCAGTTGATTTGTATATTTGTCATCAACTTTCTTAAACCAAATAAGAGCTGGTTATGTGAAAACATACATAGCAAAAGAATAGAAATGTTGGGATCCCTGGGTGGTGCAGCGGTTTAGCGCCTGCCTTTGGCCCAGGGCGTGATCCTGGAGATCCGGGATCGAATCCCACATCAGGCTCCCGGTGCTCCCTGCTTCTCCCTCTGCCTATGTCTCTGCCTCTCTCTCTCTCTCTCTCTCTCAATCTGTGACTATCATAAATTAAAAAAAAAAAAAAGAATAGAAATGTTTTGTTTTCTTTTTACTTGGCACCAAAAACTTCAGAAAACTTATTTAAAAAGGGGGATATATTTCTTATACTTTAAAAGTTACTAATTGGCACCATAGTTTTGAAATAAATTTTGATGTCAATTTGAAAATTGAATCCTTTCTTGATAATTAAGTCAAAGAAACATCATCCAGAGCTATATGATGTGAATAGTTAAGCTTCACTAGTTTCAGTCTGGGAGTCCAGTTATTTACTTAGATTTTGGTTATCATTACCAAATTACTGATTCATTCAGAATACCATGCATTATTACTTCATTATTTCAGAGAAATTTATGAGTCTTGATACTCTCAGCATTCAATCTTCTATTTCATTTCTTTCTATAGTTTTGCATGTATCAGGCTTTGGCTCAGTATAGTGGTATTTTAAAGTTTCATAATATATTTATGATTAAATCAAATTGGTGACTTAAAATATAATTTAATTCATTATGCTGCATAAAGCTAAAAATAAAGGGCAAATTGCTGATTCTTATCTGGTAAAAGAAAATGCAGAAAAACTCAACAGAGTAAAGAAAACAAGAATTTACTTTTATTGAGAACAAATAGAATTTACCTTTAACAATGCTATTTTCAAAAGTATTCTTCCTTCTTGATCCATCACATTCATTTGTGCTCTTCTTTGCTACTTGATTTCATCATACATCATTATCCAACAGATACATTAGCCAAATACAAGAGAAGTCAGAGTTTCTTTTCAGTGCTTTTTAAGAGAGGCCACTTACCATGATTTATGTCACAGAATGGGAAAGGGCTGATGATGATCCAGGTAGAGTAGAATAGCAGAGCAGGTGGGGAGGGTGGGTTCTTTAGCTCTGTAATAGGAAAATGCAGAGGAATAGAGTTCATTCAGTTCATAATGCCACAAAAAAAAAAAAAAAAAAAAGAAAAAAAAAACAAGTCTGAGAGGTAGGCCACCTGATTATCCTCAGAGATTCAGAATAGCATTTCAATATCTGTGGCTCTAAATCCATGAATCAGTAGCATTCAAAAATCTAACCAGAAGGTCAGGCAGTGGTTACCAGGATTAGCACTGTCCAGGTGACAAGACCTCAGACACTAAACAGAAGTGAAAGAAAAATGTGCTGCCAATAGCAATAGGAGATGAGGAGAGGAATGTGTGGCAAGAAGTCAAGACAATGCAAGACTCAGAGAATAAAAAAGGGAACCAATGTCTAGAAATGGATAAAATTTATGGGTTGCATCTTCTAAATAAGGCAAGAATTTTTGCTGAAGTTCAAAAGAGATAGGCATGAAGATAAATGCATCACCAAGCCCATAGGGCTGGCTGCACTTCCTGGTGGATCATTTCTACAGGTTCTGGTCGCTAGACCCTAATGTGCGATGCCACGTTAATCTCATTATGAACTCTTGGGCACACTTGACCTTTTGTCAATGCTCAGCTTTCCCTCAGTGATGTTTTTGCTGTTCTGCGTCTTTTCATTTTCTATAAATTCTCCGTCAAATGTACCAACTTTTTTTTTTTTAATTCTGAAAAGAATGGTCCTGCTATACCACAACAAGTACTTTCCTAAATTCTATGTGATTTTTCCATTTAATGAAACGATCTTATTTCAAACATCCACTGGCTCTCAATTTGATTTTTTATTATTATCTAATTCAGATTTTTAAAGTTGAATTACAAATATTTTCAAAGGCTTTGGGATTTAGGTAAGTATTTCTGAAATAGTAATAATTAGGCTTTTATTCATAAAAAGAATAGCAAGTATACCTTAAGATAGAATTTTATCTCTACTAGGATACATAACATTTTATACATATATATCTCTTATAAAGATATAATATAGGGATCTCTGGGTGGCGCAGCGGTTTGGCGCCTGCCTTTGGCCCAGGGCGTGATCCTGGAGACCCGGGATCAAATCCCACGTCGGGCTCCTGGAGCATGGAGCCTGCTTCTCCCTCTGCCTGTGTCTCTGCCTCTTTCTCTCTCTCTGTGTGAATATCATAAAAAAGTAAATAAATAATAAAATAAAATAAAATAAAATAAAATAAAATAAAATAAAATAAAATAAAATAAAAAGTTTACAGGGTGCCTGGGTGATTAAGTTGGTAAGTGGCTGCCTTCTGCTCAGGTCATGATCTCAGGGTTCTGGGATCGAGTCCCACATGAGGCTTCCTGCTCACCAGAGTCTGCTCCTCCCTCTCCCTCTGCCCCTCCTCACTGTTATTCTTTTTCCTCTCTCTCTCTCTCAAATAAATAAATGGAATATTTACCAAAAAAGGATATAATAGAGTTTATATTAAAATTTATAACAGTGAACCTTAAATTTTGTTGTATTTTTAGATGTTATCATTTCTGGTCATTTTATTTACTCACGTGCATTGACTGCCCTCTATATCATGGAATGTAGTCCATGAACAGTGTTCAAGATGTGCTGTCTCTTCTGGGAATATGAAAATAAATCTCCTCATGCCCACATATTCCCAGTTGGCTCCTATTTCTGATGGTGGCTAAGCCTATAGCAGGATGTGGAGGGAGAATGCTTATTCCTAGATCTGTGGTATGTTTGTCTGAACGCTAACTTCAAACAAAATCTAATGTTTGGATACAAAATGTGTAACAGTTTTTACATATCAGAAATTCTTTTAATCATATTTATTTCATTTGAAAATCAAAGTGCTGAGTAGCTCATCAGATCTGTTTTAAAACAGCACTTAGTGTATAGCAGCAATGCATTATCAAAAAAGACCATTTAGGGATAAAAAGGCAATTACACACAAAGAGGACAACAGGCTATAAACCCACCTCCTCATCTTGATTATCAAATTGGATAACAAATACCTAGTCTTTTCTATGCATCAATTCACACATATGTCAAAAAAATAGTTGATCTTTTATGACTTATACTGTGTAATATATATGAACAGCCAATTTATTATTAAAATGATTTATTTCCACATTCAATATTTATAAAACACAGGATATTTTAGAGTAATATTGTTATTAATTACTATTATTATATTTTTAGAATTTTAAATTCTAAAGGAGGAAAGAATGGATTATAACATGAAGCCTAGAGTTTACTAAAAATCACAAATGATGGGTCATTTATTTAGCTTGTGTTTAATTCATATCTAATAAAATTTCAATAAGAATATTTAAAACCATTTTTTGTAAAAGATACTGTAAATATTTTGGGAAATTTTTGTTGAACAGATATTTCACTGAGTTATAGAATTTAAAATGAGCAAGAATTATAAAAGAGAAGATTTCTTTAGAAAGTCACAAAGCTGAACTTATTTGGGATAAAACTTTTATTCTTTTCTTCATTTAAGCTTCAAAACCTAACAGGTACAAAGTTATTTCCTATCTACTGGGAGTTGGAATAAGATGAACTTATGTGATTCAAAGGAACTGTAAAATAATCCTGTTAACACAGGGATGTAAAAGAAATCAGATGTCAAATGTTTGTCGAAAGCACATTGAATTTTATCAGAGAGAAACAAAGAAATGAAGGAAGGAAAGAGGAAAGGAAGGGAGGAGAAAAGGAGAGACAACTAGGAAGGCAGGAAGATGGAAGATTTGAAGAAATGTGACCTTTGATTAGAATTTTTCTCTTTTATTTCATGTAACTAATATGTACCAGTCCAAATCTTTGGATTCTGTGAAAATGGTTAACATCACAATGTTTTAATAGAACCAATTGGTTCTACTTAACCTTCATCATGTGACACCAGAATTGTAGAGTGATGGCTTGAGAAAGGCCACACCATAGTATCATTTGTAGCATCCTGAGGAGCTTAAAAATCAAGCTTCCAATTATGGAAGGAATAAGTCATAGGAATAAAAGGCACAGCATAGAGAATGTAGTCAGTGGTGTTGTAATCACGTTGTATGGTGATCAGTGGTAGCTACACTCACGGTGAGCACAGCATAGCATATGAGATTCTTGAATCATTTTATACACCTGAAAATAATGTAACATTGTGTATCAACTATATTCAAATTAAAAAAAAAAGAAAAAGAAAAGAAGAATTTCAAAAGGAAAAAAAATCTATGTATTCCAGAGAAGATTCCAACAGAGCTTACATCTGTGCCATAGCTCTTAAAATCAGACCCAGGCACAAATTTGACATAATTTAGTGAACACAGTCCACTTATTTATATATTAGTAATCTTGTCTTCACATGTTTAATACTTATCACTTAGTCCCAAATATTTCCTCTCAAAATTAATCAAAGTGTTATTTAGGAGAGCGTATCTTTTTACCTTATTATTTTTTAAAATTTTCTTATCTTTGTGGTGATAAAATCTATTTTTATTCATTGTGATTAGATATACTGAACTGCATAGTTTCTGTGTTGGATTTTTTGTCATTCTTGAGAAGTGATTAATTTTGTAACCATTTTGAGCATTCAAAAAATTAGTATTTCAGTTTAGAATGTATATATATATTTTTATAAATAGCTAGTAAACCAATGGAATTAATTAGCTGGTATTTTTTTTTCCACCCATTGGTAACATATAGTAATGTCAACAATTAACATTATTATTGGAACTTGAATCAATGTTGCTGAGCAATGGAAAGAGATGTTGTATTGTATGTTTTAATATTCTACTTGAAGATAATCAAATTTTCATTGTGGACTTTATCCCATCATTAGAAAAATGATATTTTCATCCAATTTGATTTTCTTTTGCCATGAATCTTTCTCCTTTGGATGTTGATTACTTTTTCTTCTTCACTTTATTTCACTTTTCATGTACAAGCAAAATTTAGTCCATCCCACTTTTTAAATTTAAAGATTTAAAAATGAATTTTTACATCATAGGATGTGTGTTTATAGGCCTAACTTTAAAAAGGAGGGTGGGGAGGCACCTGGGTGGCTCCATGGGTTAAGCAACTGACTCTTGTTCAGGTCATGATCTTGGAGTCCTGGGACCCAGCCCCATGTCCAGCCCTGGATGGAGCCCTGTGACTGGCTCTGTGCTCAGCAGGGAATTTGCTTTGGGTTCTCATTCTCCTTCTCCTCTGCTCCTCCACCCATTTGTGCTCTCTTTCTGTCTCTTAAATAAATAAATAAAACATTAAAAAAAAGAATTATCACATAGTTTCTCAGTAACAAATATATACTCATATTTTTACATGCGGTTTTCTAAGCTATGGGCAAAACAGCATAAATATGAAAAGAAGTATCAATATTATTGGTTTTTTTACTTTCAGATGGTTGTTTATATAGAACAAGTGCAATAAGATTTTAAGATGAAGAGCTTTGGCTCCTATCAGCAGGCACCCAGCACAGCCATGCTGCTTTACGCTCTGGCTTCTTCCACAACCATGAGCAGCTGACTGCACACATGTGAGAATGTCCCCTTTCCTGCCTTCGTCTGTGCATTCACCATCCCTCAGGCCCAGGGCATGCTCATTAGCCCTGAAATCTGCCTTTGGAGGGTCAGGAGCATGCTGGCACTAGAAGTGTGTTGGGGCCAATTTGCAGGGAGTTTTAAGTCCTAGGTAGCTGGAGGACATTTGGAAAGGGATTAGAAGGCTTGCTGGGGTCTGTCACTGGAAGGATGGACTTACAGCCATGGAAGTGGCTGGAATGGAGACCCTCCTGCCACTCTTCTAAAGCCAGCATGGACGCTAAGACCAAAACACGAAGAAAAGCAAATGCAACTTAAAATTATAACAGAATAATTGGCAGCCTGAACTTCCTGATGATACATTGAATAAGCAATGGGCAGCTTTACAGGCATCTTAAATAGTAGATCCACTTTTTTTTTTTTTTCAGAAATGATCAGTATTTAAACGATGGGCAAATAATTTCCAAACAGGTACTGAGTTAAATAATAAAATGGTAAAAGAACTTGAATTCTAAGGACTTATATCTATTATAAATTAATCTGGAAATGCTTAGTATTTTTATCACAACTTTCCACTAACACTAGCACTAACAAGACTGCTGTATATAATGCAAGGTATTGGAAAATACAAACTGACACACATAATCTAAAGGGACATTTGGAAATGTGCAGCAAGCCTTAAATATTTTAAAATGACTTACCCCATAATTCCACTGACAGGAATTTATTTTAAAATGAAGGGCATATATTTAAGGAAAAACATTATAGTTTCTTTGTTACAGAAAAAGTGACAAGCCACTTAAATGACTATGTAAATGTATCGAACTGCATTCTAAAAAAGTTAAAATTGTGTTGTTATATAAATGTTTTTATACATGTGGGTGGTCATGACCTATTGTTAATTTTAAAAGTTATAATATTGCATAGAAAATAAATATTTCAACTCAGTTTTTTCTTGCCTTTCATTTTTACTCTTTCCTTTAATGAGTTTCACAAGTACTTAATCTTACATCCCATATTCAAGAGAAAGCCAGTTCCTTCGCTGGTATTTCTGAGTGTTTTCTTTTCTTTTTCTTTTTCTTTTTCTTTTTCTTTTTTTTTTTCTTTTTTCTGAGTGTTTACAGATGCAGGTATCTCTGGCAACCTGGGAACACTCTTACTGCTGTTGGGGGTGGGAGCGGTCTTATGTGACTCCAAGTGCAAATCAGTTCTTTTCTCTTTCATTCACATAGATATTCCTAATAGGCTGCTGCATGAACTGACTTGCCTGGATGACTGGACACAATGAAAAGGGATTATAGCATAGGTAAAATAGGGAAGAGTCTCCATTTGAATGTTGGCCATCTTGGAGTTCCTTGGCACATCCTACAGACATTTATCATTTGCCATGTTTCCTTTTAGGTTTTGTATGCTGTGTATTCCATGGGTTAACTGCTATGGCTAATTACTCTCAGTCAAAAACTTCTTATTTCTGTAACCTGTATAATGTGGGTAAATCTGTTCATTAACCTATAGCAAGACTAGCCTTAATACATAACCTTGATTATCCAAGATGCTCATTGATGGTTAATCTAAGCATACTCTTAATAGATATCTAACATAATTACATAGACTAATCTGATACATTCCATACTATAGTAAAATGTGATCTGTTTATTCCTGCTTTGTATACAGAGAAAAATGACTAGATGTCATTCATCCACATGTTATATAGACTGAAATTTTCCTTTATGCTCCTTGTTTTCTGATCATTTAAATTTAGGTTATATTATTTTTGGAATCGTGCTGTGTCACAATACTAACTTATACTTTTGTTTTATCAGAAAATTAGTATGACCATATTTGTGAGAATAAGCAACATACCATCGTGTCTTATCTCCTGGGATTGTAGTAGCCTCAGAAGAAACATACACACAGAGAGGTATAAAGAAGAGAGTGTAGGTTCACGTTATTTTTGGTAATTCATTAAACACATAATGATCTGATGCCTTCTAGTATCAGATTGGAATTTTAATGCTGAGTAAGTCAGACATGTCCCTACCTGCATTGCAAACGTTCTAGGATCTATATAGCACAGGAATAAATAAGTAAATAAAATAAATACTGACTGCTGGAAGTAATGGTTGATAGCTTGTAAGAAGTTTTTTAAATTCTGTGCTGGAATCTGTACTGCTTTGCCCTGGACAACATCTCCTGCCCTGAGTGCTGGTGCAGAAGAAAGGGTATAGAAATGTAACCAAGAGAACAGTTGGCCAGTCCAGCAGGACAAGCCCCTCATCATTTATGCCTCTACTCTCCCCTTCAAAAACCCCAGTGGGTGAAATACCAAGGAGGATATTTTCATCACAAATACTTATTTTCATGGAAAATTGAAAGTCAAACAGTAAACGTCCGTCAGCATGGGATTGCAGCAAATGCCAGTGGTCTTTGGTGACTTGTGCCACTCTAAACTCTTGCCCTAGCGCTCTGCTTCTCTCTTCCCTTAAAACATGCCCAGGGGGATCCCTGGGTGGCGCAGCGGTTTAGCACCTGCCTTTGGCCCAGGGCGTGATCCTGGAGACCCGGAATCGAATCCCACGTCGGGCTCCCGGTGCATGGAGCCTGCTTCTCCCTCTGCCTGTGTCTCTGCCTCTCTCTCTCTCTCTCTCTCTCTCTCTCTCTGTGACTATCATAAAAAAAAAAAAAAAAAAAAAAAAAAACATGCCCAGGATGCTGGAAAGGCCTCACACGATAACATGCATTCACAGGTCAAAATCATACGACATTTGAACAATACAATGACCATGAAAGAAATGCAACAAACCATCTGAGATAAAGTTTTAAAGCAGAAAAACTCAGATCTGCTTTTTAAGAGCATAGATTCATTGGTATTTTCTAGGAGTCTACATAAGTGGAATTATTAAAAACTATACTTTTTTTTTTTTTTTTGTATCTGGCTTCTACTACTCAGTGTAGATTTTGAGATTCATCCTTGCTGCTGCTCTACTAAGTTTATTTTTGGCGCTAGCAAGATTGATCATGGGAACACAGAAAAAGAAAAAGGAAAGGGAAAGAGGAAAAGGAGGGAAGGAGGGAGGAAGAAGATGCACTTGAAATGTTGGATGAAAAAAAGGAAATCATTATAGACACAGAGGAGCATCAACAAAACAGGACAATGTTATCACGAATTGAATGCTAATAAATTTGAAATCCGGGTTAAATGAGTAGGCTTTAGAAACAAATGTAATGTCAACAACTGGCACAAAGCTACCTATAGATTTTTTTTTTAAAGATCTTGTTTATTTATTCATGAAAGACAGAAAGAGAGAGGCAGAGACACAGGCAGAGGGAGAAGCAGAAGGTCCTGGAACTCGATCCCGGACCCGGGATCACACCCTGGGCCACCTGGGCTGCCCGCTACCTATAGACTTTTAATAAACCAATTAAAGAAAATGAAACGGTATTGGAAAACCTGTTCATGCCCCTAAAATCTCCAGACCGTGATGACTTAATGTGTAAATATTACTAATTTTAAAGTTAATTCCTATATTATGCAAGATAGAAAGTAGAAAAGAACTACAGCTGCCAATTTTTTTTTTACAGCTGCCAATTTTATGTTTTGAATCTAGTGTGCCCTAATAAAGGGGAACGACAATAGAATATAATACAATTCCAATAATGAATAGATACAAAAATCATTAAGTAAAATACAAGTTAACTAAATAACAATAGGAAATGAAATACAATGCATTATAATCAATTAAGGTTTATTCTAGGAGTTTCATGATGATTTAAATTAGGAATGTAGGGGCACCTGGGTGGCTCAGTCCATTGAGAATCCGACTCTTGATTTCCGCTCAGGTCATGATTTCAGAGTCGTGAGATCAAGCCCCTGGTCAGCCCCATGCTGGGCGTGGAGCCTGCTTGTGATTCTCTTTCTCCCTCTCCTTCTGCATCTCTACCCCTGCTCACATCACTCTCTCATAAATAAATAAATATTAGAAATGTAACTTATTACATTAATTTATTAATAGTGATTAATTTAAAAAGGACATCTTCTAATATTTCCATCAATGCAAAAGAACACATACACACAAAAACCAAAAAGTCTGATTATCTGATAATGTTTCATACCTTATTAAAAACTACACAACAAAACTAAGTGGGAAAAATGAACTCCTTTAGCTTGCAAAGATTTTATGATACATGATAGAGAGATAGAGAGATAAAGAGATGAGAGGTTAGACAAAACTGAATCACAATTATATACTCACCAGGGACCCATTAGAGACAATATCTTCAAGATCATAAATAGTAGAATGTCCCCTATCTCCCATGCTATTTAGTGGGGTGCAAAAATTATTCCTGGCCAGTGTTAAAAGGAAAACAAATAAGGCCTCTACATCCTGGAGTAAAAAAGATTGAACTACCAGCACTTTAAGACAATATGATCACCTATTGAATTGGAAAAATCAACTGAAACAACCAACAGCAAAATTTTTAACTAATTAGATTAGAAAAGTTTCCATTACTTTAATTATCAAATTTTGTGTACTGATCATTTTAATTTAGAAAACATAAGATACTACATAGTGAAGCAATAGAATTAGAAAGTATCTAGGAAGTTGTTAACCAAGCAGATGCATGAATCCCACAGAGAAGACTTTGCAACTATATGGAAATGGCAGTTGAAAAGATGAATAGCTGATTATTTGAAATGTAAAATCTAATAAAATTAATCTATAAGTACAAGGTCATTTAAATACATGATTGGAAGTTTTAAATCTCTCAATAATTTTTCTGTACGTGTGTTGGTGGGGCATGTATCGTATTCACAGCATAGACATACAGCAGGTCCACAGGTAGATAAGTAACCTGGAAAAATTGGTGAGGGAGAGGCATGACTTATCAAATTTAAAATACATTTAAAGCTATAGCATTAAAAAATGCTTATTATCATTGAACAGAGATATATATGGAACAGAGAAGATATCTCAGAAAAAAACAGAATAAGAGATAGTTCAGACATATAAGTCCAGACATACATGAAAATAATATATTTTGAAAACGATAACATAATTAAGTAGGAGACAGGTATATCCATAAATATTGTTGAAGTTATCTGGAAAAATAAAACTGGATTCCTACCTCTTGCTTTGTTATTAATCTTTACTTCAACACGAAGAAGGCATTGAGAGTTAAAAGCGATCTCTCTCCAGAACGTAAATCTCCAGTTCTATGTTAGAAAGTGGGATCTGGTGTGGTGTGGAGGTGGAGTGTGGAATTTCCATACTCCTAGTGGATCATTTGAAACCCAGCATCTGTTTTACTCCCCTGCCTCCGAAGTTCCTGGTACCTTCCAGCTCTCAGCCTTCCTGCGGTTCTAAATTATGCTTGTTTTGATTCCCCACAAAAACTCGATTTCAAATGTCTCTGTACTAAAAAGTTACCCTCGTCATCCCTTCTCTAATATCCCACCTGGCATGAGTTATTTACCTAAATATGTTTTCAATGAATTATGAAATCAGATAACTCATTACATAAAATATTAAAGGTTGTCAACTTTAGACAGGTTATTTTAAAATGTTATGAATGAAGAGATTTCAATACTGGCCACACCATGTTGAGATACTTCCATTTGAATTTGATTACAATTCAGAAAAAAAATTAAATGGAAGATTCATATACATTTTGAAATCCAGGGTTCATCTCTTCATATTTATTGGACTCACCAGAATATTAAAGTGCTTTAAAACAGCTGGGTAATCAGCATAGATAATATGTCCTTGTCAAACAACTATCCAGCACTGATTTTTACTTAGGAGTGTAAAAATTCTACTAAAAATATCTGCCCCACTTTTTCATTATAACCTTATATGACATAGATATTCATGCCAAGTAAAATGCCTCTCTATGGGGGTAATCATTATCATGAATATAATATAAACTAATTCTTAAGCTGGGTTCGTGACTGACACTGAAGTAACTTCGAAAATTGTTCATGATTTAAAAAGCATAATTAGTGTCAGCTGACTTTCACCATTATTAAATTTAGCTTTAAAATGCTACAAATAGAAGAGAAAAAAAATCATATAACTGAAGTTACAGAACACTTACTTTCACATTTGAATGCTTTTAATTATCTTTTGATAAAGAACTAACCAAGATCAGAGACTCACTGCCTAGCCATCCTACGTGCTGCTCCAAATCAGGACGGAGCATCCTCTCAGAGACTTTTCATATTCTACTTTGTGGCAGTTTCTTTCTTAACGCATAGCCAGGTTGGCAAGAAGTGACATTAAACACCATGGCTTCATGAATTTGGGGTTATTTTTTCTACTCATAAACTTGGGAAAGAGAGGAAGTACACATTATGATGTCTAAATTATCGCTGATGAGTTACTTTTCATGCTGATTTTTAGAAGTTTTAGGCTTCCAGGCTATTCCTTCTAGAATTTTATTTCATCAACCCCATTCCTATATTCTGAGTGTGTTGAGGAAACAAAAAAAGGCACACAATATAATTAAAAAAAAATCCTACCCTGTCAAGTCTTGTTATACAAGACAATGTGTGCAGCCCTTGATACTTAGTCCACTCAGTACTCACATATGGCATCTGCGTGGGAATAGTCATTGTTCCCATCCGACAGACACGGCTGTGGAGCCTGCATAAATTAAATTTGCACAGGAATTCACAAAGTAAGTATACGTCATACCAGGTTCCAGCATTGATTTATGACTCAGGAGCCCTTGATCCCATATGCTCCCATCTTCCATCATAATCATGTTCATGAGACTATTTCCTGCTGATAGTGCTGGCAATGGTTCTGTCGATTACCATTTTGTGGTATGAATATTCATGCAAACACGCATACATACACATGTGTACCTATGAGTGTATGCTGTGCTACAGAATATATTATAGACGTATATGGTGTAAACTGTCAGTAAAGCACCGATCTGAAACATTGCAGTCTTGACTAGATGTGCATACATGCCCCACAAAGGACTTCCCTTCAAGAGATTTTTGTTTGTTTCATTCTGTTTTAGAGTTTAAAATTTACTTAGAAGACAAGTAATTTTTAAAACAAAATATAATTTAACTTATCCAGATAGAGAGATGAATCTACACATTCCTTCTGAGTGATTCCTACTGACAGACCTATCAAAATATAAAATAGGAGATGGATCTATCTATCTATATAATTATATTTATATCTATATCTATCTTTGTTCCTTTCAACTTCATGGTAAATATGATTACTCTTTTTTTATTTTATTTTCACACGTTAAAAATATGTATTGGATGTCTGATATGGGCAAAACACAGTGCTGGGTTCTTCCCCAAAGAATTACAATGAACACTTGCCTTTGGGAAGTTTACAGTCTATTGAATAGTAAACTTGTAGGCAGGAAACAGCAGGAAAGATCACATGTCATCCTTGAAAGCAGTTCTGTGGTCTGACAGCCCTGTCTCTACCTCACTGCTCATTTCCTCTTGACTTTCACACCAACATTTTAACTCAAATGTACTGGCAAATATTACCAGTGATCATCTGATGGCACAATTCAGAATACCTCCTAGTTACTTATAATTTTCACACTCTAAACTTTGTGGGGTATTTGATGACTATCAATTAAAAAATAGACTTTAAAAAAATAGTGTTGAATTTACAGGAAAAAAAATGTAGCAGATAGTAGAAAGTGTTCCAATATGCCTCCCTACACACATACACACACAGTTATATTAGTGTGGTGCATTTGTCCCGATTAGCAAGCTGATATTAACTTATTAAATAAAGTCTTCAATTTATTTAGATTATTTTATTTTAACTAATATTCTTTTTCTGTTACAGAATGTCATGCAGAATACCACATCGTGTTCAGTTGTCAAGGCTGTTTAGGCTCCTTTGGGCTGTGACATTTTCTTAGGCCTTCTTTGTTTTTGACGACCTTGACAGTTTTAAAGACTCAGGTATTTTATAGGATATGTCCCTGCTGGATTTGTCTATTGCTTTTCTCATGACTAGAGTGGGTTATGGGTTTCTGGGAGGAAGAACACGAAGATATATTGTCATTTTCATTACAGCGTTTCCTACACTATGAACCAGATTTCTGACCACTGATATTGATATAGATCACTTGGCAGAGGTAAACTTTGTCAGGTTTCTCCACCATTGTTACTCCTATTTGCCCCCTTTCCATAGTGTACTCTGTGAGAGAAAGCAATCTATGTGTAGTCTGCACATAAGAAATGGGAGGTTATGTTCACCTTTTAGGATCAAGTTTACTAATTTATTCCATTATTTGTTTATATCAGCATGGACTCATAAATATTTATTTTATACGCTATGTCATAATCCAGTACTACTTCAATTATTTTGTTGCTCAAATTGGTTCAGATCTGGCCATTAGGAGTTCTTTCAGTTGGCTTCTATACCTATTTCGATATGCCTCCATCAAGATGTATGTGTGTATGTGTGGGTGTGTGTAGGTATGTATATGTATGTATGTATATGTAGGTATGTATGTATTTGAGCACTGCCTTACATTCTGACACTACAAAATACCTCAGATTTACTTTGTCTATTTCCTTTTCCTGTCTTACATGAAGTCACTTCTCCAAGGAGTTTCACTTCCTATTTTATTTTATTTTATTTTATTTTATTTTATTATTTTATTTTATTTTATTTATTTTATTTATTTTTTATTATTTTATTATATTATTTTATATTTCATTGTATTTTATATTTCATTTTATTTTTTATTTTATTTTATTTTATTTTATTTCATTTCATTTTATTTATTTTTTGAGAATAGTATTCAAAAGCAAAATCTAAACACTAACAGTTCTCCTGGCTCCTACAGAGTCATTTCTTTAGGTATCCCAAGCTGACAGAGCAAAAAAGTACATGTGTGTATCCTGTGTATATGCATAGATCTACGAATATATCTACATGTAGTCATCTGTATCTATATTAAGATAAATACGAGTCTTATTCATGTATCCAACTTGAATTTCATTGGTCTAAAAAACTCTCTATGCATTCTTCATATCTTCCTTCTGAGTCCCTACAAATCATTTTAGTTGTCTTGTTCCTGTTATGTCTTTTTTTTTAAACCATATTATCTTCTCTTTTTACCTACCGATTTTCTTCCTTCTCAAGTTTTAATTGAGCATTTTATATGGTTTCATGTTCTTAGTATATGAATTACATTAAAAAAATTAGTGGATACCCTAGAGTTTGTCATACACATTTACAACTAAGTCCACTTTTAAATAACATTAAACCACTTCTTGGATGTGGCAGGTATCTTACAAAAGATCCTTCCCAAGTTCATGTTCCCATCTCTTATAACATTGTGGTCATTTGGGACACCTGGGTGGCTCAGTGGTTGAACGCCTGCCTTTGGCTCAGGGTGTAATCCTGTGGTCTCAGGATAGAATCCCATGTCAGACTCCCTGCATGGGGCCTGCTTCTCCCTCTGCCTGTCTCTCCTTCTCTCTCTCTCTCTCTCTGTGTCTCATGAATAAATAAATAAAATCTTAAAAAAAAAAAACATTGTGGTCACTCATTTATCCATACCCTATAATCACCTAGTGTAGTATTGCTATTAGTATTTTAAAACAAATAAACAAAAAACCCAGCTATACATTAAATCAACTAAAACTGAGAAAAATAAAAGATTATTTCAACGTTGTGTATTTTTTACCCAACCCTCTGCCATCCTTTATGTGGATTCAAGTTTCTGAACTGTAACATTGCCTTTCTCTCTAAAAAACTTCTTTTAACATGTCTAGCAAAGCAGTTTTACTGTTTATTGTCTCAGTTTTGTTTATATAAAAAAGTATTTTTTCTTCATATTTGAAGGACAGTTTCAATGATTATAGACTTCTAGGTTGGTAGGGTTCTTTTTTTTTCTTTCAACACTGAAATACTTCACTCTTTTTTTTTTTTTTTTTTTTTTTTTTTTGGTGAAAAGTCCTCTGTACTTCTTATCCTTGTTTTTCCATAAATGTTATTCTCTTTGGTTTCTTTCAAGAATTTCTCTTTGTGGGGTTTGGGTTTTTTGTTTTTTTTGTTTGTTTGTTTGTTTGTTTTTGCAGTTTTGATATGTATGTCTAAGGAATATACTTCCAGTATCTCTTCTACTTGAGGTTTTATGAATTTACTGGATCTCTGGTTTGGTGTGTCATTAATTTTGGAAAATCCTTGTCCAATCTTCTATTCAGAAAATCTACCTTTTTTAATAATCATTTTACTTTATTCTTCTGTTGCCTGGACCTTTATTTCTTTCCCCTGCTCCATGTTCTTGATCATAATGTCTTACTACAGATATATGAATGAAATGATCCTCTGTATGTCTTAGGCCTGCTTCACAATTCTGAAAGCTTTATTCCTGGTTGTTATATTAAAATGGTTATAAGGGATAAGATTCTGTATTTACTGAATTGTTGCATATCCTTCATGGTGTAGATAATCTTAAATGTGAGTATATCTGTAGTTTAAATTCTCCTCAAGTTCTTCATTCATTCTAACCCTGTATCCCACCATATCTTGAAAGGGAAAGTAAAAATGGATCCTGGACTTTTACTCCTCACTTTGATAATTGTGGTTTGGGGATAGACTAAGCCTGATTTTGATTCAAGTGCATAGAAAGCTAGTCTTCTGTATTCATCTACTTCTTTTCCCTTCCAAGTATTGTTAGCTGCCTGTGAACTGTTCTGCATCTCAAGTGCAAACTTGGCTGCAAGACTGAGGAAAATTCATCTTTTTTTTCTGATTTATAGAGTTAGGACTAATTCAAGATGGCCACACATTCCTTGACATTGTTCCCATTGTGAGGTGGGGTCTAATTGGACTCTTCTTGGGTCAAGGGTGAACTGTTTGGGCTAGGGATGTATAATGGATAGGTATTGGTTTGAAACCTGGGTGTTACAAGGACTGGCCACTTTTGCCTTAGTTTCTTGGAAGCCTCAGATGCCACGGAAGAAATGCAAGCACTCTTCTAGGGAGGCTATGTAGGGAAAGAGGAGCCCACCTGAGCCCAGCTCTCTAGCTGTCCCAGCTATTTTGTATCTACAGTCCAGCCCAAGTAAATACATCAAGTGACTCTAGTCAATGTCATGTGAATTGGGGTTGCCCAGCCAAGCTTTGATTGACATGTTAATCCACAAAATACAATAACAATGTTGTTTTAGTTCTGGGTAGTTTGCTGTGTAGGCATAGAAAACAGAAACAGGGATAAGTGGAGAGTTACCCAAGTTTTGAATGCCCTCCCTTTTCCTACTGTAGAACCTCAGCTAACCTTTCTTTTAATTGTTCTGGTCCAGGATTCCAGCACATCCGACTGTGAAATGGTGCTAGTGTTACACTTAGTTTTGAGGTGTTTTTACTTTCCTCAAGTATCTCTAACTGTATTTGGATGATATTTTACTTAAAAAAAAAATAATGGCCCTCTAAGAAGAAGAGAATGTGTCATTTGGTTTGCCACATTGATACTGCTATTTGGGGGGATGCTTTGGCAAATATCATAAAGATTCTTCCTTCCTTATGGAGTGTTAATTATTTAATTTCTATAACTTTGAGCAAAGAAGTTAGAATCATGAAAGACAATATTATCAATATTCATTTTATTCAAAGAAAACCCTGTATGTTTTACTCAAGATAAAAACAATAAGAAAATATTACATCCAATGCCCTCTCATCTTTGAGGGATGAACTTTCTTTCCATATTGTCAACACAAAATGAACCTTTTAGAATTTCTTCAGAAAAGGAAAGAGTTTTGTTCAAGCCCAATTTATGACAGCTGCTCAGGATACATATTCTTCACAATAAAGAGTGCTCTGGCAAAGGAATATTTTGTACAGGGTTAAATATATTTTTTTCCATAAAAAGTTACAAATTATCACACAAAGGACATTTCAGAAAGTTGTAGACTTTAGTTTCTAGTATATGCAGAGCCATATGACTTTAATCTTATGGGAACCAGGGAAGTTTCTTCCTTTTTCTAATATTTTGTGTTCAAAATGCTCTTTTTTGGTTATTTTCTTTAATGAAGCAGATGTACCATGTGTGCTTGGGGCAAAAATAAAGACCGTGCTTTGAGATTTTGCCAAGTCATTTTGACCTTCATAAATGATAAGGTATGGCTTCCCTAGGAGACCAGGAGAAGGCTCACAAACCTCGAAAGTTGAAAATTTCTTTTATCAATATGAACTCAAAGTTCTCAGCAATGAAAAGTTGTATTCAGAAGGGTAATAAGAGGTTTTCAGTCATGTCTAAATTCCAAATGTATGACCTGGTTATTTCTCCTTTATAGCCATGGTGAATGACTAGGATAACACCACGTACAACAAATTCCTTTGGAGCATGGTGTCATGTCAGGTTTCTCTATTCTCATAGATAAAAGTATCAAGAAGACATAATGTCTCAGGTCAGAGACCAACATATCTCACTTAGCAGAAGAATTCTTGCTTTCCTTTCTGTCACTGTTCCTTTTGGGACTGGAGAGAACTGTCACATGTGGATATACTCTATCAAGATTAATGAGAATCGAACAAATATATACTTTTCCCGTTGAAGTAAACTTTGTTAAAATGTTATTGCCAAGTATCTTGATCGAAGTGGCAGGGATTTCCAAGAGTCTCCTGATGGGAGAGAATTATCTTTCTAAAGTTCACTTCTCTGAACATCACACTGCTTTAATTGGCCCACAGAGTAAAAAATATGTCTTCAAGCTTCACTGTTAGCTGACTTGACCTGGCAGGATTTTGCCCTGTTGAACTTGCCTCTACTATGTCACAAAATCTTCCAAACATACAAAATATTTTCCATCAGTTACACTCTATACTTTTTACAACTTGTTGTCTTTACCTTGATTTTTTTTTCTATATGCCTAGTACATAAGTGCTCAATCATCCAAAATTCAGAGAAGTATAATACTCTTGGAAGCATATTTTCACTCGTGTGTTTTAGGATATCACCCTCTATATTTCACATACACATAAACAATATAAGTTAAATGTATTCCTACTATGAGACCTATCATTATATTTTATGATATTGTATTACTTTGCTGAGTGTCCTAATAGATTGTGAAATTCTTAAGAGCAGAAATACATTTTTCAGCATCTATTCTAGATGCCTAGAATAATGCACCAAAAGTTGAAGTAGACACTCTTGAGAATTTATTACTGTTTCTAATGTATCATTTTATCTCAAATATTTTTATTAAAGTTAAAAGCATTTTTAGGCAAGTTGTAACCTTCTTTGTTAACCTAGTCAGTTAAATACCCTTCCATCTTTCCTTATAGCTTAATGGATCTTCATATGAAAAAAATTCCAGATACTTATTGCTTTTACATAGACACACACGTAGACACACACACACAGTTCTGGGTGTAAACTCTAAGCAAACTTTGGTCTACAGATGCAGTCATATAGAAGAATCTTTGTCATGGTGGGGAAAAGCCTTTTTAGAAAACTTGGTGGCTTTATGTAAGTGAATAACAATGAAATATGAAATATACATACACTATAATACAGTTCAATTGAATTAACTAGGACCACACAAAGATAAATGGACAATCTTAAAAACATAATATTCAGTGTAAATAGGTCCAATAATATAGGAAAATTAATGTAAATTTAAAATACATAAAACACTGATAGATGTTCTAAATGGATAAACATACATGAAAACAAATGTGTGGAAGATGAATTGGAATTGCACACATCGAACACACAAAAAATGGGTAGCAATGAAAATAAAGGTGAGTGCAATTGTGTTAGGTAACAAAGAACAATTGATAATATAATAAAAGGAGGACCATTATATAAAATGATAATAAATGATACCATACCTTGTGGAGTAAAATCACTTCTGTGCTATGTTCTTGACTTCCTTCTCCAACCACCCCTAAAAAGAAAAGAGGATTTCATCTGTCTAGATGTCTTTATTCTGACAAATCTAAAATCATTAAAAAATAATTTGCCGGACATTACATTCTATGCATGTTAAATGCAATTCCAAAAATATTTTCAAGTTCATACTATGTAGTGTTGTTTACAGCAAAGATGCTCTATAAAATATAATAATGCATCAATATAACTAAGAAAATTAAAATATGAGAGAAATTAAAGAGAGTGTTCATAGTGTGATGGGTAAGAAAACAAGGACATTAGCATTTAGGGCCTTCAGTATTTCAGCTGTGTTTTAACAATATGCAAATATATAGCAGTAATTTTACCATTTTTCTCAAAGGAAAACAGTTCTACTTTGTATTCTTAATAAACACAAACTCATTTTCTCTTACCCTTGAAACAAGAGTGTACTAATCTCAATCATCATCATTATCATCATCATAATCTGTTTACGTTTGTATGGAGTCTACAGGGTGCACTCTTTTTAAAGAAGGTATGATTGTATAGAAGTGTGAAATTAGACAGTATTAAAAGCACATGATCAATACCCTTAGGCATGTCTTATCTGGATTAGATAAAACAGAAGAAACAACATCAATATTTTGCACAACTATAATGCAGTCTTCATACTACTTTACTCTTCTACTTATTTCAGGGTTCCCCTCTAATCAGTGAAACCAAACATGGATCAAAGTTCTACATCCTGAGACCTGTCCTTAGTTAAGGGAGAAATGCCAAAAATCTCAAAAATGAGATAACCTCAGAAAATATCTCCCCAGTATTGCTCATCCTAGAGTCCAGAAAATTATTATTGCTTATGTGTAATGAACACTTCCTGTGAGCCTCTGGTATGCTGAGCCTGTCACACAGGTTATCTCATGCAACCCTCCAACTCCCACAGAAGCCATTAGAGACTATTACTATTGTCATTTCCATTTGTTATAAAACTGAAGTTTAGAGAGATTAAGTACATTGATCTGGTCATATAAGTGGTAACTAATAGCTGTTGAAGTCAAAAGGACATTTGTCTATCTGCCCTCCAAATAAACCACTCTGAATTTTTATACCAAATTATAATTTGAAAAAGAAAATGATAATTGAAGAAATTAATTATTAGTGTAAGCCATATCAGGAGGAGTCAGTGCTATAATAGTTTTTATTACAAATGATGTGATTTATTGACTAATGTAATAAATACAATGTATAAACACTCTAAACACATAATCTACTATAATCCTTCCTATTGGTATGTATATATATACTCAATGAAAAAAAATGAGAAACTCAAGAAAACCAATTCTTTTGAATATGTTCCTGAAAATGGAAGCAGAAATAATTCTTAACTCATTTTACAAAGAAAACAGTACATTAATACCAAAATAATGCAAAACTATTATAAGAAAACTATAGATCAATATTTCTCATGAACATAGTTTCAAAATTCCTCAACAAAATATTAGCAAACTGAATCGACAGTACATAAAAAGAATTATACAACACAAGCCAGTTGGATTTTTCCAGATATTCATGTCTGGTTCAATATTTAAAAATCAGTTAATGTAATTCATCATACTAATAGAAAGAAAAATCATATGATCATATCAGTAGATGGAGAAAAACATTTGACATAATTCAACAGCTATTCATAATAAAAACCCTCTGTAAACTGGGAATAGAAGGAAACTTCTTCAATTTTGATTTTTTTGCATAGTGTTCAACTTTTTATTTTAATAAAAGCAGATTATGCATAGTGCATGCAGTGCTAGCATCTGAATTAATACAGTAACAAATTATTGAAGCTACAGTGATTTGAGGTTGAATCTTTACATTCAGCAAGTTTAAATTCATTTTTATATGATTTTTGAACCCTTATTTACTAACATAAAATGTGGCTTGATGATAAATTATTGAGATCCACTCAATTTAATTAATATTTGGAAGCAATAAAACATCCCTCTGTCTCTTTCTATATACATACACACACACACACACACACACATAAAAAGATAGATAAATAATAGGTATTGGATTAGAGGTTGATAGAAACACAATGTTGCTATGTTGCTATGCTTGATATGGTTTTCTTATTTTTTTAGACTTAGTATATTGTGTCAGGTAGCTCCAAGTAGTAGAAAAAAATAATTTTGGATACAGAACATAGAGCAATAGAACATCCCCTCCACTCCTTGGAACAGCTTTAAGGGTCATGTAATGTAGGAATAACACAGCATGGACATCCACGGGGAAAGTTAAAAGGACATGGAAAGGTGTGTGTTGAACAATGATATTGGGGAAACTTACAGAATATACAGTTAGGTAAAGGAGATCTTAGGACTGTTAAGAACCTTTGACACCAATACTTGACCTAAAGACCAGAGAAGCCCCTAAATTATTTACCCAGAGTGAACAAGGCACTCTTTGAAAGTAAAGTTTCACTGATAAAGAGAACTTGGAATGATCCTTAAATAAAATAAAATGAAGAAGTAAATTTTAACAATGTAGACTACCAAAATATAAGAACTTTGATGTAAATTCAACATAAAATTAAAGTTTTAATTTAGAAAGACAGATGTTTATAAAATGTAAACCTTTATAAGTTTTGCACTATAATAATTGAATATTATCAATTATCCTGGATGCCAAGCCCATAAATTAGAAAGACATTGGAAAATTGTCTAACAAAATTTGTTATGGAAAACAGTGTTTGAATTTAGGGAGAAGAAAATTTTATAAGATGATCAGGACTTGGACTTTCCCTTGCGCTTTTGTTTTCACATTTAACTTTTATTGATATTTTCAGAGAATAAAACTATAAATGTTGATACCCAAATACATAAAAAGAATGCAAAAATTTTTAAAGGGAGACATTTAAGATGCATTGATTTATTATTAGTTTTCAATATTTATCTCATACAAATTCCAAGGTACAAGTACATGAAAATTGACTGAATAAAATCAATTCATACTATAAGCCTATGAAACTCAGATAGGATGTGCTAATAAGTGATGATAATTTTACTGAACAAACCTGAATGTTGTAAATATTGGCATCTGTAGTTACACTGATGGATGTATCCTGGAGATGACTTTATATATTCTGCCCTTGGTTCCCATAGGTTCATAAACACATGTACCTCTAAAACTTGGAAATAAGAAAAAAATAAGATTTTATTCTGATAATTGAATGCAAATAACTTAATTATAAATATATGTGTGTATATATATGTATACATATAGTAGAGGTGGGAGGGGCAGAAGAAGAGGGAGAGAGAGAGAATCTTAACCAGACTCCATGCTCACTCAACGCCAAGCCCAACATGGGGGCTCGATCTCATGATCCTTAGATCATGACCTGAGCCAAAATCAAGAGCTGGATGCTAAACTGACTGAGTCACCTAGAGATCCCTGAATTATAAATGTTTACACAGGGTTTATGAAGACAAAGTAGTTTAGAGGCCAGAGCAAAATTAGCATATAACCCAATTTGCAACATAAAGGAATACTATGCCAGTTAGGAGGAAGGATATTGTCAGGTTGGAGAACACAAAACAATTGAAATAGGCACAACTTAAAAAAACACTTTCTTGGGAAGATGTTACTTTTGAAAATCAGACATCAATATTTCTCCTTCAATATCTATGTTGAGATTTTGTTATATGATGTTTTAAGTCTTCAAACCATGTAAAAATTGCCTTTTTAACAAACTCAGGACTGATTGTCTCTTTGTGTATTGTATTCCTAAGGAAAGAATATATTGGACAGGTCTCTATAAAGATGGTGGCCTGCCAAACTTTTCCATTTTTCACTGAAAAACTAATCAATTGACAGACGTTAATATCATTTTATTTAATGAAATTTTGACATAAGGAATCATAAATTCACTGGAATGCAGTGAATTCACTTACTACATTTTGTAAGGCCACAAGACATGGAACCAGAGAGTATTACCCCTGGAAACTCACCTAACTCATTCTGTCTCTAAATGCCTACAACTTCTATTGGGTATATCTAATGGATTGCTTGGGGTTAGCAGGCCATTTTAGACAATAGAATGGAGGATTGTTCCAAAAAAACTGAATTCAAATGTGTGTAACTTCACAAAGAAAATGTATTAATCAACTGAATTAACTATAGAATATATTTCATCAAGTTCTAATAAAATCACTACAATATCAGATACAACATGAAAAACACATTCCATCATCCATTCAAGTTGTAATATAAAATCCCACATAGAGCTATAGATATGATCAATAATGCCTGCAGAGACTGGGATGGGGAATATTAAATCTAATGTTATTCTCTAGATTACATGTCTTGATGACACACTTGGGAAATGTGTTTTATTTAATATTAATAATTCCCTCAAATATTTGCTCTTTCAGGAACATATTACTTTTGCAGTTCTTATCAGACTATTCAGGGAGAAAAATATATTAAGATTAAAGATATGTTGGAAGTAATAACATTTTCATAAATCTGATTTATAAATCTCATAAAAACCTGGAAGTACACTCTTAGTTTTTGCCATATTATTTATAGATAGCTGTTTTTTTTGAATGAAAATTATATAGTCTCATTCATCCCAAATGTTTGTTGTTGTTTTTTTAATCAACAGTTTTGAGTAGTAAAATTTTATGTTTCTAGATGACTCCATTAGTATCTAATTTTTAGTACCTCTAAAAATCCATTTTGAATATTAGGATTTGGTATTTTTTGAAATTCACTTGTATCTTTTATACATTGAAACTTAAAACTATAGTTGTGTCTGTAGAATAGCACCAAATCCTAGAGAAGACGATTATGAATAGTAAGGCTGATGATTTCATTGTTCAGAAATCAGTCTTGATGTTTCTCATTGCTCAAGGCCTTTGCTTGCCACGTGAGACATCCTACTTATATATTCTAAACCTGAGCCTTTGCCTTATGTGGATCACTTGGTATGAACACTTAGTCCATGCCCACTGGTGTGTTGTAAATCGCAGAGGCAATGATCTCATGGAGGCACTGTTCCTGTGCTTTTCATAAACTAACATTTATTAAGAATGATATGCTTGTTATGTATTGTTATAGAGCCCAGGGATACAAAGTGATTAAAAGAGATGGATCCTCTTCCCTCAGAGAGCAGAGAGGATGATGGCATAGATTGCCATGCCTTAAAACAATAACAAAAACAAGAACAAAAGCAGAGCTTGTCAAGGATAAAGGTAAATGTACTAAGAATAAAATCAGAGCAAAATTCTATATTCTGCTTTTCAGAAATAAAGCAAAACGATAAGTAAACAAAAAGGTTCCTGTGAACTTATGAAAAGGGCATATTCTGAGACTAAAATACCCTCCATGGGATCAAAAATACAGCGTCCATGCAACTTAAAACATAGAAAGAAGGCAAAAACAACCCCCAAAAGAAACAAACTTCTGTAAGAAGCAAATCGATAAAATTAAAGGTACCCTCTCTATAATAAATAAAATTCAGAAAGCGAGACAGAACATGAGAGACTCCTAACTCTGGGAAACAAACTAGGGGTGGTGGAAGGGGAGGTGGGCGGGGGTGGGGGTGACTGGGTGACGGGCACTGAGGGGGGCACTTGATGGGATGAGCACTGGGTGTTATTCTATATGTTGGCAAATTGAACACCAATAAAAAATAAATTTGTTTTAAAAGATAAATAAATAAATTAAATAAATAAATAAAATTCAAACTATGAAAGGGAAATATGAATTTTTGAAGGTAAATAATGAAACTCTTCCTCATGTATGAAAGAAATTACCTGATTAAAATATAGATCAGTAGAAAGGTAGAAGTAGCAAGATGAATAAAAGAAATATGTATTCTTCTCTGAAGTCTCTAGATTTTAAAATTAATTTCCCTAATTGCTCTACAAGTAGTGAATAAAACCCAAACCTGCTGAATTTCAGACTTACTAAAAAAAAGAGAGTTTCCAGTACTCAGACATAAATCTACAAATATATTTTAAAATCAGAAGAGTTTCAAGTTTTTATTTTAAATGATTAAATATAATGAAATATACATAGAGCTTTGTGTAGAGTATGTTATTACTAAATATTTCTATATACTCTGTGAGTCAGAAAAGTAAGGGGGAAAAACTATATATCTAATGCTCTCAGAAAAAAGTTCTCACATAGCCACAAGTTACACATCTAAACTTGTTGACTTATAGAGCCAGCTGATCTCACAAATGGAGATGTGATCAGTCATGAAACACATCAGATAACAGGAAAATCGTTAAATCTGAGCAAATATTTAACATACTTTTGTAACAGTGTAAAGGAAAAAAAAACCTTAATATTAATAAAATAATATTTAGTAGCAACATTTAAATACAGATTTAAAAACTAGATTATATTTTTTCAGTGAATGTTGTGTAAGAAAGGACAAAGAAAGCAAAAGTAAATGAAAATTTTGTTTTTTATATGTGAATTTCATAGATGCTGCTGTCTTGACACACTAAAACCTAGAGAGAAATAGTTGGACATATGATATAAAGAGCAAGTAGAATAAAGTCACAACAAAATAGATTCAAATCATCAGAAAAGAGGAAGAAAGACAAGTAGGAGTAAAGTCTAGGAGATGTCCGACTAGCCTATAACTAAATGCAGAAGGCCTTCAAATGAAAACAATACCTGAACCATGTTTTTCCTCAGGCTGTCATCTACAGGCTACACCTGTATTCAAAACATGCTGTGTATAGAGTAGTCTGCTATTTAAGAAGCCATTATATACACGTGGACCATGCAAGAACATGCCAAAAACTACCAATAACAGGTAAAATCTGGGACCTGCAATATTTGTATTTAGGGTGACATAATAAATAACTCAGAAAGTCAGTACAAGCTTTCTTACATGTGGTGTGCAACACTGGAACTTAGTGTCTGTTCTGAAACATGTGTTCCCTAGCTGTCCTCTAAATTAATACCTCTGTGCCTATGATCTCATTAACCCTAAAGTTAGCCAGTGGCTAAACATTCGCTCATGAGATATGTATGTGAGTCGGACCTTCAGGATATAATACAGGCATATTCTGCATCCAACTATCTGAAAAAAGAGAAGGGAAGAGAAAAAAAATGAAGTGAAAATGAAGAAAGATTTAAAAGCCACTGTGGATATCAGAATACATAAATTTTGCTGTTATCAGAAAGTAGAACTTCTCCTACTAAAAAGCATGGTCTCAATTGTTGTCCACAAGTAATGTAAGAATATATAAGGGTGTTTAATATAAAATTAAGGAAGAAAACACTCATGCATCATTGAGTGAAAAAAAATAATATTATAAGATTTACATACATTCTGGTGCTAGAATTATGAAAAAGTATACACTATTTTTTAATGGGAAAGATTTTATGTATATATGTATTATATATATAAAGAACATAGATATGTGTATGATTATATATAGAATATATATTGTGTGTGTATATATATATATATATATATTTGCTTAAAATATTATTGTTAAAAATAGTTGGCTCTAATATGCAGTAATTCCCAGTGAGATTCATGGACTTGTTCAAACTAGAATCTCCCTATGAACTTTGCTAATGAGTTTAAGTCCATTCAATCTTAAATGTGCTCAATTGTCCACATACCTAGATGTATTAGGGTTGTCTGTACATACAAATCTAAGAGGGAGAGAGAGAGGGATAGAGGAGAGAGAGAAAGGGGGAGAAAGTCTATAGGGGAGGGAGTTATTATGAGTAATTGGTTCACATTCATGTGCTTATGGAGGCTAAGATGTCCCACCAAGTTGGAGGTCAAGGAAAGCCAGTGGTATAATTTAGTCTGAGTCTGAAGACCTGAGAAGCTGGAATGCTGACTGTAAATCCCAACTGAGGACAGAAAAGATGAGAGGAGATGCTTCAGCTCAAACAGTGAGACAGGGGGAAAAGGGGGTAAATTCTACCTTCCTCTGTTTTTTGTGCTATTCAGGACCTTAAATTGGATGACATCCACCCACATTGTATGAGTATTGGGTGCGGGGGGGTGGGGGGACAATATACTAACTCAAGTATAATCTTACGCAGAAACATTCTCCCAGACACATCCAGAAATAACGTTTAATCTGGGTTCTCCATGGCCAGTCAGCTGACACATAAAGTTAACCATCACAAGGGAGAAAAAAAGATTAAAAAATGTAACTCTAATGAATCTCAAAACACAAAATCTCAAACTTCTCAAAACATAAAATCCAAACATTGGTATGCTCCAGGTTTATTTTGTGATGCTCATGAGCAGTGTACTGCCTACAGAACCTCCAAGCCTGAATGTGCACGGCTTTCTATTTCCCATCCCGTTATGTTCAGACATATGTATGACATCAACAAATCATGAATGAGATTGCACGGTAATATAGAGGTTAATGTAGAGGTACCTCAATGACAACACTAACAACATGGAGCTAGCTCAAATTTAAATATAAACTTTCTTCCTATCAATTTTAAAGAAAATATAAATATTAGAAAATAAACGTCTTCTACGTTACGTTGAAGTCCAAACATGTAAAATGACACTTAAATGTAATACCAAATGACCCATCTGTATGGGTAATAAAGTTACTATAAAGTCCTCATCAATTTCTTAATCTCATTCTCAGCTAAAGAAATCTTTATTGTTTGCATGGAGGAAGGTTCCCAGCCTCCTGGACTGTTTCTCACAAGGTTAGGTGTATAGTTTCTCCAAAATATGTCAGTTAGAAATTTTTATGTTGAAGGAGTTGTTCTATGTGGTACCAGGTTGGTCTAAATGGCTCCATGCATTTGTCAAAACTCTTTAGAACTCTACAACACAAAGGATGAACTTTACTGTAGGCAAATTTAAAACATCAACCAGAAGGTGGGAATCCCAGAATGGAAGGCAGACGGTGTCAAATGAGTCTAACTGCATTGAAAGCATATAGCATAATTTCATTGGCTATAGTGGATGGAAAAAGGAGCTGACCCTTGTAACTTTGGAAAACATCTTTTGAGCTGACCACGTTAAGCCTGAAGATGGAAAGAAGTGTGCACTCTGTGTAAACCCCTTACCCTAGTTGGTAGATTTGGTTCTCCCCGAGGTACAGTCAGCAATTCTGAAACCACTTTATGTGTATACTTCACTGGACAAATAAGTAAATAAATTGTAGTTAATAGGAGCTACGTCTTTTGCTGTCAAAGAGGTTATAAAACAGCAGGAGGAAAGTTAGAATAAACCTGGTGGGTGCTAGAGTAAAGCAGGAGGGATTAATAATAACTAATGTATATTTGAACAGAGATGAAGAGATTGTACATGGATAGATTTTGGAGGTATTAGAGATAAATATTTGATGGATAGACATTGATACCTCGATAGATGGGTGGGTAGATAGACAAATGGGTATGATAATCAGTCACATGACTTCGATATACTTAACTAAATATATGAATCCAAATACTGCTAATTCTGTCTAACAATAGGGCCTGGAACCAGTGACACTCTGATAGCAACAAGCACAACCAGTGTCCATATTTATTCTCAAAATACTGCTACCCAACAAAAGAAACCAGAGCTCTCATCATACATGATTGATTCTGGGGCATCCAATGATTCCCTGCCAGGTCAGGAAAAACACAAGATGAAGCAGACCATATTGGAGTGCCAGAAAATAATGAAATGCTTTAAAAATAATAAATAGAAGATAGGGTCTTGTCAAAAGAAGCCAATCTGAAAGAGCTCTCAATGATGAACGCTGGAACAATTTGTGCAATAAAGGAAATAATGATAGTGCTGTGTTGAATAAAATAAGCATCCTTGAGTCATGTTAATGTAAGTAAATGATTAAATACATGAATAAATGGAAGACAGGGGAAAATACTGTTACAAAAAATTCTGAGTAATATAAAGGAATGCAGGAATAGCAAAATCACCATTATAATACTATAGCAATAACTGCTGCAGGCAAGATCCATGGATGCATTTCAAAATTAGTGGGTAAAATTTTAAAGAAAAACAGCATATTTGCACAGTCTAAAAGTATCTTTCTAATATATATTAGAATATATATGATATTATATGATAATATATATAATATCATATATATATTATATATATTATTATTTGTACAGGTTATATATTATATATATTAGGATTATATATATGTAGATAGATACAGTTATAGATGTCACAAAATTCCTTGATTGCAGGACTTAGAAATTTGCTTCTAACAGAGGGTAGAATGGGAAGAAATAGTAACTTTATAGCAGAGAAATCCTGCATACTCCTCCTTAATCAAGGACTAAAAGTTAACATTCATATACTGACAATATAATGGGGTGAGAAAGGCATTTGCCTCTGCATTACTTTCCCCCCTCAAAATGTGGCTTTAGTTTAATCTTAAGAAAATCACATGGAAATACAAGATTTTATTCCTTTGTTTTTAGGGAGAGGGAGAGCACATGAGAGCAGAGGGAGGGAAAAGGAGACAGAGAATCCATAAGCAGACTGTCCACTGAGCATAGAGCCCAACGCAAGGCTCAATCTTACAGCCCTGAGATCATGTCCTGAGCCAAAATCAGGAGTTGGCCACTTGACACCCAGGCACCTTACAACATGCAAATTCAAACTGAGGGACATTCTACAGCATACTTAGACCTCGCAGCTGTGTCAGAGTCATGGACAACAAGAGAAAACCTGAAGACTGCCACAGATTTGCAGAGACTAAAAAGGCACAATTACTAAACACACCATGGCATCTTGGATGGTATTCTGAAGCAGGAACAACAACAACAAAAAAATGGTGAAATCCAAATCAAATATATAGTTTAGTTATATTCGAAGTAGGGACTTTTTGCAGAAAAGTGAAATCTTTGACATTCGTGTTTCCAAAACTGTGTAGAATTAGTTTGCACTTTATTCTTTGTGTTAGAAAATCTCGAGTTCAAATTTGGAAATAAAAATAAACCCTACTAAAAAAGAAAAAGTCACATTATAAAGTATATTTAACACCACATCTCTCAATGAGATTCACATCTTAGATTCTCCATGTTAAAAATTATTACAATGTTAGCTTCATACTAAAGGCAGGGTGAGGGGCAGCCCAGGTGGCTCCGCGGTTTAGCACCGCCTTCAGCCCAGGGCCTGATCCTGTAGATCCAGGATAGAGTCTCATGTCAGGATCCCTGCATGGAGCCTGCTTCTCCCCCTGCCCCTGTCTCTGCCTCTCTCTCTCTCTCTCTCACATGAATAAATAAATAAAATATTAAAAAAATAAAGGCAGAGAATATGTCAATGCCCATTTCCTAAAGCAGAAATCCTAGGACAGGTTCTGTTCCCCTGAACACTATCAGTGTTGCCATAGACCATCTACATCTAAACAGGATGTAGATGAATTCAGGGTGAGCTGCCTCTTCATTCGTTCTTTAACTCTGAATGCAGCTAGTTTAAATACTTACCCAGGTCTAGGTTATAACAAGTTAAGGGTACAACCTAACTGTGATCTGTAGTGAACACAAAGCCCAATGGCACTGCAATTTTTAAAGCTATAAAATGTTGTACTCATCGATGTCTAAAACGCTCTAGGCAAAATTCTGCCTGAATTTTTGTCTGCAATATGAAACCAGGCTGCACTTGTGTGGTTCAAGTTCAAACTACAGCAATCTGTGCTTTAGGGTCACTGCTATTTGGCTAAGGGATCCTCAGCCCCACACCCCCGCCTATATAAAAATAGCCACTCACATTTGGACAAGCTGCTATAAACTGCAGTGACCTGCCAAGGCCAAAATCACATGTGACCTAAAATGTCAAAGTCCTGCTGAGCTGCAATGGCTAAAACCCAATAGCAAAAGGGTAAAAATGAGTCAGGGGACTGGTATAGTTTCCTGCAAATTACCAGGAGCAAAAGTCCTTGTGGCCTTGCCCTGCCAAAAGCTGTAGTCAACAACTGTTGTTTTCCTTAACGAATTCTACTCAGAATCTTTGCACCAATCTTAGTCCAGTAAAACAGTAAGACGCAAGTTTAATATAAAGAATTATTAAATGCCAATGATAAAAAGCTGTTACAGGATATAAGGAAACTCCATGGTGCTCTAGGGCTGAGGGGCTACACGCATTGGACAAGCTTGGAAGAGATGTCACTGCCCAAGCCTCATTAAGAAAGGTGTGTTGAGCCCTATGGACTGAGGAGGTTTGCAGATTTGCCCAGGCTGAAGCTAGTCTACAAGTCACTGAGCAATTCAGAAGCAGCCCTTCAGAGTTCAGGACCGACCATCAAGTGGCCAGCAACCAATGATGTGGGCATGGGACAGTGTGGGGTTGAGAAGGAAGCTGCTGCTTAGTGCAAACAGGTGTCACGGTGTCACAGAAACCCTCGGGGCACTGGTTTCCACGTGGAGAAGGCAGCAGGAAGGGTATTGCCAGGCTAGAGTAAGTGCTCAAGGGGAAACAAAAACAGCTCTTTCCCCCTATAATGTCCTTTCTGAAACTTTTATTGAGAAAGCTTAATTAACATTGTGCTCCTGTATGGGGGAAATGCTTAACAGAATCCTGTCCATTATGGCAGAACATGTATTGAAATAAATTGGTAGCTGGCAGACGTTTCTTCTAAAAGTTGCCATTGCAACGGCCCAGACCTTAATATCACAACTGAGTTGACAAAAAAAATAGAAATTGACAAACTTTAAAAACAAAACTGCATTTCTTTCTCCAAAAACAGAAGAGATTGAGAGGAAGAAACAAAGTTCTCTTTCAAAATGAATGTGGGAGTGGAAAAACAAGCAAACAACAACAACAACAAAAAACAAACAAACAAACAAACAGAACAAAGGGCTGTCCCTCTAGGAATGTTCCTCCACTGGTAAACAGAAAGCCATAGGAAATGAAATCCTTTTTCCAAACAATGGGAGGGGTGGTTGAGAGATACTGAAGTCTTTCCTTTTGTAAAAGGAGTCACAATGGTTCTCCTGCAGATCTGTTTTTTTTTTTTTTTTTTTTAGAATTTATAGGGATCCTGGTGCTAGAGGTTATCAACTGCCTCAAAAGGGAAATAGAGGCTGTAGTTGGCATTTCCTCAATATTCTCTCAAAACAATGAATTCTCCATCCCATCTTGTAAAAATATCCCTTATTTCAGGGGTAGCCCTTCCACCATACCTCCTGACTCCATCTTTTTTTCATTCTTTTAAGATTTGTTCCATCTATGGTTCCTATATCTTTATGTTCAGCTTCAGGTTTCAAGGCACTACTTTCAGACAGGCTCAGATTGTTGCAGAAGATTAGGAATTACACGGAGAGAAAACATTAAGACTTGCTTCGTGAATTTAGATAGAAATTTGATTTCATTTATTTTATTTTTTAAATTAATTGCTTTAGCCTTCATATATGATACACCGGTAGGAAACCCGAATCTTCAGTGTTAAGTCACATAAATTATCCAAAGATCTCAAGAATTTATGCATTCTGAAGAAATGATCAGTAAAATCCAAGAAGTCAAATTGTGCTTTAATAATTCCAAAACTATTACTGCTTGTAAACACTTTTCAAAAAATCAAGCTTTTGTGATTCAGTTCTGGGCCTGCATTTACACTGGAAGCACTGGTACCCAATCTTGGATACCACATCTTCCACATACCCCCAGAGCTCCACGTGGATACTCTCCTTGATTGTGTTCATATATTCTTCCCCAAATACAATCATCTTGCCATTGCTTCTGGATCTGGAATGAGCTTCAGGATCATTAACATGCTATATAAACCCAGATCTCCAATATGTTGAATCAAGTCTCTTAGCCTTGCTATCCTTGCCTTGTTGGTTAACACCCATCTGACACTCTAAATCCACAAGTCTCTGGACACTCAAACTGTAGGCTCTCCAAACTCTGAACATATGAGCATATGAATATCAATATACAGAATATCCAAATTATTCTAGTTCATTCTCTACTTCCAATTTCCTTCTTAATTTATAATGTTACATGCAATATCAGTTTACTGTGTCATTTAAGTATATTCACTTTGGCTATAAATAATAAGTATAAATCAAGCAGAAAGGATAAAATCCATTTTAGCTAGTCTCACAACTAGCTGGTGAGACATGTTACACAGATAATAAGAAGTGTATATGTGTGATAAAATAGACAGGAAGGCGAATTAAGGGACTAATTAAGTAACAAATACTCCTGAGACACCAACTCTTCACGATAGTCATTGCATCCACAAATTGGCCACCCATGCGTGATGCTCAAATGGTCTCTAGTGCTCTCTATCTAAGACTTGCCTATAAAAATGATAGCTGCTCTGTAGATTTTTAGTGAGTTATAGCTCTGGCCATATGTTCTTGCCCCTTTATCTCTTCAATAAAACAGGGATGTGGGATCCCTGGGTGGCGCAGTGGTTTGGCGCCTGCCTTTGGCCCGGGGCGCAATCCTGGAGACCTGGGATCGAATCCCACGTCGGGCTCCCGGTGAATGGAGCCTGCTTCTCCTTCTGCCTGTGTCTCTGCCTCTCTCTCTCTCTCTCTATCTATCTCTGACCATCATAAAAAAAAAAAAAAATCCTCTCTCTTTAAAAAAAAAAAAAAAAAAAAAACAGGGATGTATTGAGTCGGCATGCTAGTTCTTGAACCACCACAACTTTCCATAGGGAAAACTGACTTGAGAGAAAAGAGGGATATATGCCATTCACGATTATATATTTATACACACATGCCTTAGTTTAATGCAGGAATTATTAAAAATTATAGTCATTTGCCTTTTCTAAACAATTGGATGATAGTTTATCCATGATTTAACTGGCTGTTCAGAGAGTCACCTGCTTCCTCCAGAGAAACACTGGATCAGGCAATGCGGTCCTTCCACCTTGCTGGCCGCCTATCCTAATTTGTAATCTTCCTCTTCTCTGTCTCTCTGCCTCCTGTGTTATGCTTTATTCTGATTCAGAAAATCATGTGTTCAGAGCCCTTTAATTTTGCTCTGAGCCTTTCTGTGGTGCTTTGTCGGGTGGTCTACCTACAGACCATAACAGCACTCTGTCTACTTCCCATTTGTGCATGTTCAGATCACTCAGAAATTTTTCTCCTTCACTCTGTCTTCCTTATTAGCTAAGATCTATTTTCCTCCTTAAACCCTAAAACCCATGTAGCATCCCCTGAATGAAAGCCCCACCCTCTTCCACTCATGACATTTAGAAATGCCTTTTGGATCCTACAGAACTGGTACAATTATGTAAACTGTACATCAGCCATTTTACACACACACACACACACACAGTATAGCATTATATCAGTACAAATGAAGAATCAGTATGAGTAAGGAATATTTAAGCCGCTGAAAGATAATTTGAGCCAGGGCTTAACCACCTTTTTACTTTTCCTTAGTGGTAAATGAGATTACAGTAATTTAAACTTATTCAAGGGTAGATGTTTTAAAATGACTGCAATGATGACCTTCTTGCAAATATAAATGCTTTAAAATTAGCTTTAGAGCTTTAGTAATTGTAAACTCTGCATTCTGACATCTTTTTTTCTTTTGTTCAATCATTACTATGAGACTACAAGCTTCCCAGGGGTATATCTACAAGACACAGCACTCCTCTCTTTCAATTTCCAATGTTTATCTGTTGCAAATAGCCAATTTAAGGAGAACTACATCAAGCCACTGAGATTCTGCATGAACACTTACAGGGATTGATCTACAAATCAATAGTGTGCCAATAATTTTAAATTGCCCTAAGCCATAATTCCTAATATTTACTTTACTATATCCTTCTGAGATGTATCTTTGTAAGGCATATTCAGAAATTCTTAAAATGCATTTTAGTTAGTCTCTGTAAGAATCAGAAAAAAAATAGTATCATATACACATGAAAAGAGCAACAGTGAATCAAGGGATTAAATAAAGAAATATTAAACCAAAGGATGAACCGTGTTTATATGATGATCTTTTAATTTTAATTTTACCATAAGGACTGCTGTAATAATAGATATTGGCAGTGAGGCCACTATACTTTTTGCTGTATTTGATGATGGAACATGAGTAGAAAACTCCTGATTGTCTAGCTGAAATACCATATTTCAGGATATACAGGGAAGACATAACGTGTCATGTTCATTCACTCCAACTACACATCTCTGACAGACACTATTCTTAAGAGAGTCAGAAATAGTCCTTACATTCATGGAGCTTACAGACTGGAAGGCTTTCTTCCAAAAAAAGCCTTGTGATATTTTTATTTTTCTAATGGTAAGAGTAAATTTATGTTCTCTGTAAAAAACAGTCAAATGTGCATTAGCATAAGAGGAAAAAGTAGGATCCTCCACAAACTGATGTCCCAAAGACAAACACTCTTATGTATCTGGTAAACATATCATCAGAGAGATACAACTCTTAATCATCAACCACGTGTCAACTTTGTCCTTACTACACAGGTGGCAGATCCTGTGTTAGAGAATGAAGAAAAGTGATGAACAATAATAGGAGATATTTCCACCTCAGGGTGTATATAAGTCAGTGCAGCTGATGACGGGTATCAAACAATCACAGGCTATATATAAAGAGCAGCTTTAATAAGAGTATGATGGGGAGATCGGTGATCTATGAAAATACCTAATGTGGGGATTTGATGTAATGTGAAGAACATGACTTACTTAATTTTTGAAGAAAGTTGCCTGAGATATGAAGGGTAAATAGGTGGATTCTGGATCCCTAGTCTGGCAGTGGACATGTGGTGTAGGAGAAGAATGGATTGTTGCAGTGCACACGAAAGAGGAGTTATGTTGTGCGATGAGTCTGAAGAGCTGGATAGGAGCCAGATCACATAGGGAAGCACAGATTGTGACAAGTATTATCTTCATTATCCTAAAAAGAAGTCATTGCAGCATTGTAAGTAGGTGGGTGACAAGATCAGATATTTTTATACTTTGAGCAGGGACCAGTAAAAGTAGGGATAAAAGTAGGGATGAAAGACATGGTGACAAGTTTTATTATTATATATAATTTATTTAATTTATTTGCAAATCAGCACCATAGCAAAATACAATGTACTCAAAATTGTTTTTGTATTTAATAAAATATTGTAGATCAGTGTAGCGTGCTTTTAACAAATCCATATTTAACCCCTCTTTTCAAAATTTCAAATAATGTTAATAATAACCATGAAGTCATAACTTTGAAACAAATGAAAATATTTACTTCTAAAGAGTGAATTTCTAGAAATTCCAGATTAAGGCTAGGCCCATTTTATTTTTCACAGATAATGTCAATCTATTAAAATATTGTGACAATTTACTCCCGCCCTCCCCATAAATAGGGAAAACATCCTGGATTCTCACCACCTTTATCAATGATGTGTGTTATTTTCTTAGATCAGTTCAGCTTCAATGCCCTTCAATTACACTGAATTTTATCCACTTATTCTCATGACCATGCTCTACACCTTGTTTTTACTGGGACTACATGTCATGTATTGTTCCCTTATTTTAATTATTAAGATTGTGCCCATTTTACAGATAAGGAAATCTATTCACAAAGCAATTAAGGAACTTGCCCAAAGTAAATATGCAGACGGCTTTCACCATTACACTTTTTTACTTTAGAAAAGCTATTTGATAAAATTCAAAATTGATTCATGATTTTTAAAACCTCTTAGTACACTAAAGTAAACAGTGGCTCACTAGCTTAATAAGTATTATATGACTCCTAACAGTAATTAAAATCACGTTTTATTGAGGGATTCCACAATTGTGCCATTAAAATAAAGCACCAGACAAGTTTTAATGAATCTCTAAATACTTTATAATATTCTTAATGGATTGTTTCGCCAGTGAAATGACCAAGTTAAAAAAAAAAAAAAAGTGGATGACTATCAGACAGTAGGAAATAAAAGTAGTCATTTATTAATTTAACTATCAATTCTTAAGTCACTACTAATACCAGTTCTATGCTCGGCAGTGAAGATTCATAGGATGAAAAGTAGATATGTGATTTGCTCCCCACCTTCATTCTTTGAATCGATTGGTAAGGATCAGTAGTTAAATAGAATTAAGTTAAAATTTGCTTTGTGCTATGTAAGGGCAAGTTCAAGAGTCAATTCAGGAATTTTAAAAAAATATTTTATTTATTTATTCATGAAAGAAACAGAGAGAGAGGCAGAGACATAGGCAAAGGGAGAAGCAGGTTTCCTGCTGGGAGCCTGATGTGGGATTCGATCCCAGGACCCTGAGATCACGCCCTGAGCCAAAGGCAGATGCTCAACCACTAAGCCACTCAGGCAGCCCTCAGTGAGGGAATTAATACAGAGATAGTCTTATTTCTAGAGAGCCATGCAAAAAAACCATCCTCTGCAACCTGTTTCAGTGGAAAGACTAGTAGCCATAGCCAGGCAAAAACATGAGGGATGAGCCTTCCCAGGAGAGGTGATAATAATGGGAGCTGACACAAGGGAAAGTATTTCAGGATAGGATACAATATTAGGTAGGGATTGTACAATATGGGGTTGTAGTAAATAAGTAGAGAACTCCTCATTAAAACAAACAAAACTTGTAAATCAATTCAGTGATTATGACTTTTTTTTAATATGAAGATAAGCAAAAAATAGATGAAATATTTAGGAAAGGTGTTGCAATGTTAAAATTTACAGGTTGGAAGAATCACTTTGACTACTGTATGTATTATCAAGAGGTAGGAGAAAGGCCAGAGGTAAACCTGTAACGATAAAGGTTTTCCAGTAAATAAGAGGGAGATTATGTAGTGGGATTAACTTGAGTTGTAGATACAGATACAAAAAGAAAAAGAACAGATTTGAGAAATACTGAATTGGTATGATGGCAGAACTTAGTGATTGTTGAGCTATAGAAGAAGGGAGAGAAATAAAGTGAAGGAATCTTCCACTGTGATGGGAAAAGCTGCACAAGAAGCAAATATAGAAGATAAACAGGGATGACGAGCCTAATTTGGGACCTGTTGAATCTGAAACATGACTGACAAATCCCAATAGAGATGTAAAGGATGCAGTTGGAGTATGGGTTTAAATTCAGGAAACTGTGTCTTAGATATAGACTTATTATTTGTGTATAAATATAATAATATAATATAATATAATATAATATAATATAATATAATATAATAATATAATATACAGGAATAAATGAAATAAACAGTGAGTTTTTACAAACTTTTCAAACTTTTCTGTTTGTAAAATGGAAACAGGACCTAGGAGAGAACAGGACCTAGGAGAGAAACTTGAGAAATAGTTACCTTTAAGTAGAGTGAAGAAAAGCCTGAAATGGAAGCTGGAAAAAAAAAAAAAAAAAAAAAAAAAAAAAAAAAAAAAACAGAAAAGTGGAGACATGGGATGACTAGTAGAGTGTAGAATCAGAAAAGACTAAGAGAGGCTACTTCTCAAGAAGGAAGGTGCAGTCAAGAGTCTTACCTCCTGGTAAAACACCAGGTTAGAAGGGGCTGAAAAATTATCCCCTGAAATTAAATATTGGTAATTTGTTGTTGACTCTGGAATGAAATATTTTACTATTGTGAGGAAACAAGAAACAGAGTTCATTTTGATTACTCATGAAAGTGAGTGAGGAACAAAAAACTTTGCATATAGAAAATAATTCCCGCAACTCAAATTGCCACAAGGTAAGCAGCTGTGGAATTACTAGAAGATTTAGAGCAAACTGTATTTTAGATGGGAGGGGAAAAAAAACAGAATATTGTATTGATGATCTTAAGGAGCCAATACAGATGGGCTATTGAAGACGCAGAAGAGAGTAGGGCTCATTGAAATAAACAGAGAAACAGGGCAAGAGGAGTGTAGGAAAGCACCTTACTGCGTGCATCCAGGTAGCTCACATAAGCAACTGGCTTGGTTTATTTACTGAACTAGAAAAAAATATATATTATGCATGAAGGTGTCAGTTGTGACTTTTATCTTGGAAATACGGTGTTCGGGGTGATGCTGAGACTTCCAGATGAAAACGTTTGGGAACATCTTAAGTCCAGAGTTCAAAACGGAAAAGCACATTAGGGAATTTTCAGAATGTTTATAGTAATTAAACCATAAGATTGGACAAGGTTGCCTCATGTCAAAGATGCACACGACTACAAATTGGTTCAGAGCTGTCCGAAGCACTTTTATGTAATTCGGTGCTGCTAAAAATGTCCTGGAACGTGGAGACAGTAAGTTAACAGCTCTGCCAGGCGCCGGATGCTCGCCAAGCTCTCATGGTGAGTGGCAGAGAGGGTTCAGTTCAAGTTCGAGAGTTAAAATAAAAGTTACCACTCAGAAAGGCCTTTCTGTGCACCAGGGTCTCCTCCTTCTGCCGATTTACATCTTTAACCCATTCCATCCTCACAGCAACCCAAGAGGACACATGCAATGCCTATTACGATTTTACATATTAGGGAATTAGGTCATAGACAATGGCTCAAGGTCACATGGCTGGATCTGGTAGAGCCAGGCTTCCAGCGTAGGCCTCTGGCCCAGGACTCTAAATTCCCCACCACCGTGCAATATGGGACAGGAGGAAGAAATATAATACTGACTTTCCTGCGAGTCCATTTAGAGCAAAGGGAGGCCAATGTGATCACCGTACCCACAGAAGACTTGCTACAGTGATCGAAACCCTACTTTACGACTTTGACATTCTTACAAACAAGGATTCTGGGGTTCATTCTAGGAGACAGACGGGCTCTGCGTACCACAGTTTGACAAGCCAATGCTCCTTATCTCTTTGTACACGCTATCAAGGAACACAGCAGAGAAAACTGTTGCTGATGACAAAAAACAGAGCTTTCATCATATTTAATCTTATTTTATCTTGTCCTGTTCAGTTAGTAAATGAATTCATTGTTTAAGGTCCTGATTGGAAAACAGTCTATTTCTTTACACTTTCCTTATTATACAGAAGACAATTTATAACCCAGGATCATATCATCTCAGAGGGCTGTGGTGGCTCTGGATTGTGTGAGCCTAGCTAGCCCGGGACTATGTTTCCCAGAACTCCTTTCCCACATGGCTCCATGTTAGGGCCTTGGCCATATTGGAAATGTGAAGGAGACTTCCCAGGAAGAAGAAAAGGGACAGATATTTTGTGTATGTTCTAAAAATCATAGTAGAGTACCGGACATGCCTGATGGTTCACCTTACAGGAAT
Source organism: Canis lupus dingo (assembly GCF_003254725.2). Lineage (NCBI taxonomy): Eukaryota > Metazoa > Chordata > Mammalia > Carnivora > Canidae > Canis > Canis lupus. The sequence continues at coordinate 4,944,773 of NC_064260.1, forward strand.
GGCATGTGCCCTGGATCTCTTATTTTAGCTTTTCTGTGACCCTGGGCAGCTAACCCTGCAGCCCTACACATGACTGATGCTAGAAATGATAGAGACAGACAGACTCTATCCTCCCCCCTCCCATTTTCAGCATGTCCCCATTCTCCAGTCTCTCTACCTACCTTTTCTCCCTGACTGCTGGCCCTGAGTCCTACCCCCACTTCATGCTCATCGCCACATGCAGAGGTAGCAGCTTTCTGCACACACGTTTTCACCGACTCTGCCGTTGCATAATGAATGGTATGAATTGCTATGAGAAACCTCTTATTCCATATTACTCGTGTGGTCGGCTTCCCTGAGCTTCCCTTAACTGCCACAAGGTCCAAATGATTCAGTTCATGTTTCCATTTAATTGACAACTGTGCAGAGGGAGATTTATATAAGCTCCCTCTTCTCCAAAGGAGAGCGCATGGTGTTATATGCCTTCTGTTGGGAGAATGTGAGTGAGAGAAGGGCTGAGCTCCACAGACCACCAACACTTGAAGATCAGGTAAGAGAGGGGACACTCAGAGAAAGAAAAGAGAAATAGGAGATCTGAGTTTGGAAGGGAAATCAGGAGACAGGGTGTCAAAGAAGACAAGGACAAAAGCATTGCAAGTCAGAAAAACATATGGTGCATCTCTTCAAAGATAGCATGAATACTGTTTTTCATTCTGACTTTACGGTTAAAGTTACAGCATAACACTTCTCCAAAAACTCAACATATTTTCCTTGGATGTAATTTTAAATTGAACCAACACAGTTATATCAGACTTTCTTTAAATAATTGCCTATTTTATGTGTACAGATTATTTTTAATACCTTTAATTAAGAAAATCTCAATAAATATATGAATACTTATATTTTTACATAGTTCAGTAATATTTTTACAATACAGTTTTAGAAGTGATTTTTTTTTTTGCTAAAAATGTGGGTTGTTTTAATATGCTGTTTATTTCATAAAAATACAGAGAGCCCTTCAAGGGGACCAGCAGTAGGGCTAGAAGAAATTTTTAGAAGGAGGACCATTATCTTCATGCACCATCACAAGCAGACTTTGTCTCAATCAGATGACAAAAGCTCCAGGATTTGGGAGCCTGAGTAAAGGTGAGTGGTTGTGTCGCTGCTGCCCCCGCTGATGCGATTGGTATGGATGTGCTTCCTGATGAGCTCTCCAAGGGGAATCAGCAGAACAGGATAAAAGCATGGGGGCAAGGACCTGCCCCTGGTCCCAGAAGGAGGTTGTCAGTCATGGTGATCTGCTGAATCTGAGCTAGGGTCAAGGTTAATCCCACTTGAGTTGCCCATCCTCCTCTTGGGAGAGAAGTAAACATGAAAGCTGAATTTCCCTGTCTGTTACGGTGGGAGAGGACAAATCTAGGAGGCACAGACTTGTGATTTTTTTTATCTTTCACTGACAGTGAGATTCACAGCATTCATGGTATTTCAGAAACTCAGTTGCGAACTTAGAGAAATCAAATAATGGCAATAATAACCAAATGGCAATTGATTGTCTGAAGCTCTTCAGAAGCCATAATGAAGAGCATTCATTTCAGCAAACAGAACACAAACCCACTCTGTTTCTGCTAGAGGAGACATGGACACCTGCGTGCATAATGGCCATGATGGTGCTGATGACAACAGAGTAGACAAATATGCAACAAGCAAAAGAAGATTTCCAGAAGCTCAATTAAGCTTTTCAAACTAAAAATAAAAAGTAAGCAAACAAATAAAACAAAAACAAAACAAAGTTTTGTAGATAAATTGAAGGAAAGGACAATGATTTAAGCACCCAGTCTTTTTTTGCATAGAGAGTCAGTTGTTCAATTGCATTTCCCAGGCCCCTTTACAGGAAGTACGTAGACAGGTTACACCAATCTGTTACATCAAGTGCACTTCTTATTTGAATGTGAACAACATGGAGGAAAAGGCTCTATGTAGAACTGGCCTTTGCCAGTGGTAACTGATACCCTGGCATTTTCCCTGGCTCCAAGGTAAGGCTCCTAATGGAGAACTGGTAGCATTTATGGCATGGGAACAATTGTAACAGACATAATTTTCTAGCATTTTACATCCAGCCACAGTAGATGGTGGTAACATCAACATGTTGTGTATGACTTGGGTTGGGGCATTACATCTGAAAACTTAAACTCAAGCCTTTCTTGAGGCTCTGTCTATAATTCTATTATCTACTCTGTCTATAACTCCATAATTTACCTTATATCTGTTACTAAATCTTGGTCTGTTTAAAGTCACCTGAATCCCTCCTGTTATTGGTAATTAAGAACATATTCTAAATTGGAATAAATAAGTTAGTGCCATGTTACAAAGGAACTTTCAAACTGACTTAGAAAACTAAACAATGTTAAAGACGTTGGGATAAGGATGAGGTCACGCAAAGTCACTATCTATGACACATACATTTATATAAAATATTTACTTCAAAAAAATAACAGATTCATGAATGACATAAATCTGTATTTAAACCTAATATGCAACAGAGTAACATAGCAGCAATTAATGTGTGAAGCCATGCTGCTGGAGCTGGGATTTAAATCACAGAATGGAAGCAGTAAGAGTGCCACTGAACAATAAGAAATTACAATACCTAACGTGTGGAGCTGTGGACAGAGATTCCCCGAGTGAAACGGGGCCATGCAGCTGCCTTGCCTGTGAACGAATCTGAAAGTATTGGTCGGGGTACACTAGCTTCTGTAAGAAATAATTCCAAAATCACAATGCTTGAAAACAACGTTTCAATTCTTTCTTATATCATGCTGGGATGAAGGTGGAGCTTACAAGCGTCTTTTTCACGTGATCATTTGCAGATCCTGGCTCTCTCTACCTAGTGACTCAACCATCCTCTTGGCCTTAAATTATTCTGCTATTTGGAACCCAAGTGGCCAATCAGAGATGAGAAATTATTGTAGGATCTTGTGAGAGAATTTAGAGGCCAGACATGCAAATGACAACTATTATCTCTGTCCCTAATCCATTGGCTTGAATTCAGCCTTACGGTCTCATATGACTGCTCCATATTTCCAATTTCTCAGTATTTGTGCTAATGTTATTGTTTTTCATTTTTACTTTGGTTATTCTTGGTCTTTGAACTCTACACTCAGTTTGGAGTCTGCTTGAATATTATCTCTCTCTTCCTCTGCCTCTCCCCTCATCCGTGTGTCCTCTCTCTCCCTCTCTAAAGTAAATAAACAAGTAAGTAAATAATAATAAATAAATGTTTTTTAAAATTGTGTTTTCAAAAAAAATTAGACCAATAGAATAGGTTAAGGATTTATTTCCTTTCTCTCTAGAGTTTATATATTTTCAGAATGTGACAACAGGGACAAGACTTTCACCTGCAGATGGTTTGCTTTCACCAGTAAAGACATAACTTATTTTGTTAGTTGATCCCACATTGTGTGAGACACCATCTTTACTTAATATTTACCAAACTGTCCAACTATGTTAATTCCATCTTCAATCTTGGATTCAGCTTAGGTCATGCAGAACATCTTAAATTCCAAAACTTAGCTTATTATTTCTTTAAATAACCTGTCTTTCGTCTTTTACTGATAATTTAAAATTATATATATTTAATGTGTACAACTTGATGATTTGATACATGTAAACATGGTTAAATACCAGTCAGGCTACTTAAGCTTAAACTACGTTCATCACCTCTCATGGTTACCTTTCTTTCTTTAGTACGTGTGTGGGGTGTGGCATGCACGTATGTGTGTGTGTGTGTCTGTAATGAGAACACTTACAATCTACCTTCTTAGAGAGTTTCAAGTATACAAAACAATATCATTAACTATAATCATATTGTAGTCCAGATCTTACTCATCTTGTATAACTGGAGCTCCACACGTTTTGACCAACATCTCCCCATTTCTTCCACCCATCAGGTCCAGGAAACCATTGCTGTGCTCCCTGCTTCCATGAGTTCAACTTTTAATAGATTCTTCATACACGTGAGATCATGCAGTATTCGTCTTCCTGCATCTGGCTTATTTCACTCAATGTAATGTCCTCTGCTTTCATCCATGTTGTTACAAATGGTAGAACCTTCCCTTTATTTTAAGCCTGCATAATATTCCATTAAATAGATTCCATTAAATAGATGATTTATAGATAGATGACAAATAGATAGCTAGATGATAGATGAGATAGATAGCTAGATGATAGCTAGATGATAGATAGATAGAGAGATGATAGATAGATAGATAGATAGATAGATAGATAGATAGATAGATAGATAGATAGATATTGTGTGTGCTTGCTTTAATAATCACATTTTCTTAATCCATTCATTCATTGATAGACATTTAGATTGCTGGCTATTATGAAAGTGCTAAAATGAACATGGGGTATGGATAATTCTTCAACATCCTGATTTCTTCACCTTTGGGTATATACCCAAAAATGGATTGTTGAATCAAAAGATAGTTCTATTTTTATTTTTTTAAGGAATATCCTTACTGCTGTCAATAATGGCTACATCAATTTATATTCTCAACAATGTAGAAGGGTTTTCTTCTTTCCACAATTTCATTAACATTTGTTGTCTCTTGAGTTTTTCACAACCATCTTAACAGATGTGAAGTATCTTACTGTGGTTTTAATTTTAGTTTCTCTGATGATTTGTGAAGTTGAGCACCTTTCCATATACCTATTGGCCATGTGTATGTCTTATTGATCCATCTTCTATAGGGTTAGTAAACCCTATTGTTTGGAGTACTAATCTGCTTTTAGACTCAAAAATTTTCAGTTCAATTATGTATTTATTGAGTCTAGTATTTCAATTTGATTTTCATGGATTCAAAGTTTTAACTAAAATTCTCCATTGATTCCTCATTTTTTCTTTCTTCTCTTTTCTTGAACATATTATTCATAATCACAAAGAAGTCCTTACCTGATAACTTATTATTGTTACCTTTGTATTTGTTTCTATAATTTGCTGTACTTATTAAATTTTCTTTTACTTTGATACAGTCTCTTGATATGCTTAGCTATTTGCCACTGAGTTGTGAAAGAAACTTGTAGAAACCCTAGATGTACTTTTTCCATGTAGAAGATTTAACCCTTTTCCTTTGTTGGCAGATAGAATGGGGTTATACCACCTTCATCCAATCAGTAACTGAAAGCACTTGACACAGCAATCTTGCCAAGTTTTCATTCATGTCTGATTTGTTGTTGCTCCTAAATCATGATTATCTTTTCCAAAATATTCAATTTATTGTCTACCTGGTATAGCTTTTGCAATCTGTTATTTTCTAAATCTAGTGTTGTTTTGTTTTAACTGTGTTTATAAAAGTCCGCTAGTTGATATTATGAACCACTATATTTTGGAAGATAATCTGGGAACCTTTCAGATTCTTATCCTAATTGAATAGAATAAATTGCTTTCAGGTTATAAGCATTGATATCATCTTTGTGCTTTCTTTCTATTTTTCTCCTGAAATGGTTTCACTATTCCTTAAATTCCATGTTTACATAATTTATAGATTTATTTTTTATACTTTTGCTGGAGTAATTTCTGTATTTTTAGAAAATTTGTGTGGGAATTACAGTTTCTGTCTTTGTATGATTAAAATGGATTCATTTCTACATGCAATTTAAATTTGATTGGATAGAGAAATCTAGGTTCAGAATCATTTTTCTTAACATAGAAATATATTGCTCCATTGTTTTGTTACTCTAAGGTCGATACGGATTAATCTGACAGCAATTTTCCTTGCAATTACTTGATGGTTTTATATCCTATTCCCTGGAAGATTTTTTTTTTTAATTTTTTTTCCCCTGGAAGATTTTTAGATCTCTTTTGTCTTCTTGTTTTTGTGAGATTTTACCAGGTTCTCTTCAGATGCGCATGTGGTATGTTGTGTAACTTCTTGTAGACACCCTAGTAATGTGTAGGTTGTTTTACTTCAAAAACACATTCTACTAAAGCATCACCTTCTATATCTCTGTTCTTTATTACTAGAATTATTAGAGGTTTCATTCCCCTCAACTTTTATATTAAAATCTTATCTTTATGTTCTATATTTTGGGAAAAAAAGAAAAACAAAACAGAAAGATGGACTTTTCTTTCTAGACTGATATAGTTTATTGAAGTAATCGTATTTTTCGACTTTTAGTTTATGTTTTGTTTCTTCTTCAACCAAGCTATTACCATGATTTTTGTCTTTGTTTTGTTTTGTTTTAAAGATTTTATTTATTTATTTATTTATTTATTTATTTATTTATTTATTTATTCATGAGAGACACAGAGAGGCAGAGAGAGAGCAGGCTCTTCACAGGTAGCCTGACATGGGACTTGATCCCCAGATGGGGATCACACCCTGAGCCAAAGGCAGATGCTCAACCCCTGAGCCACCCAGGAATCCCTATTATCATGTTTAACAGGCAATACTATTGTGACCTGTTTTAAGGACACAATGGAATTTTGAATGTTCTCTTCTCTGATGTATTAATACTTTCTGGATCATTTTTCCATCATTTTCATTTTAATTTTCCTCAAATATCTGTTAATTTTTGATTATCCATTTATATCAGAAACAAGAAACTATTTTGATTAAACTAGATGGCATCAATTTCCTCTGAATGTGGGTATTTCTTTTCCCATGAGACTAAACTCAATTGTCAGGACAGCAGTGGAGACTTGGTCCCAACCACCCATATTCCCTTTAAAGAAGATAAGTAGGGATCCCTGGGTGGCGCAGCGGTTTGGCACTTGCCTTTGGCCCAGGGCGCAATCGAATCCCACGTGGGCTCCCAGTGCATGGAGCCTGCTTCTCCCTCTGCCTATGTCTCTCCCTCTCTCTCTCTCTCTCTTTCTCTCTCTCTCTCTCTTTGTGTGACTATCATGAATAAATAAATAAAATCTTTAAAAAATAAATAAATAAATAAAATAAAGAAGATAAGCAGTTAGTATCAGATATGTAGGCTTTTTCTCCCTCCACTACAGGCAAAATGGAGCATTATTTTTTTCTTCTTAGGGATGATTTCTGCCTCCCCTAATGTTTTTTATTTTCTTTTATTATTACTTTTTAAATGTTCCTTTAATTGGGAATGTTTAGTAATTTCTTAGTATGTACAATTGCCCTTTTTCTCTCTCAAGTGCCAACATCCAAACTAAGACTCCCAGCTCTTCTCTCATACTATTCTTTTTATTCTAGTTACTTATTTAATTGTTAGTTTGTTGTTACTTATTTTAAGAGAAAGACAGAAAGGAAATCCTGCTGAAAGGGCAGAAAAAATGAGGAGGAAGAGCTGAAAAAACTGGTTGTTAAACAGATTGTTAATTAATTTCATAATTATTGTCAATCCACTTTGTTTCCATAGTTGAATACCAGGCATCTAGAGGTAATTCAGCCTTCCAAAAAAATAGTCTTTTTTTTTTTTTTTAATATCACTTCCTACTTTCCAGGAAGGTGATATTTCATTATGCTCTTATTATGTATAACTAAAGTCTCTGGAATAAATGAAGGCCACTCAAATAAGAGCAAATAGAGACTAGTTATTTAGCGCTTTTCATAGCAAAGGAGCCAGATACCATTGCATTTGGCAAATACTTAAAGGCATCCAGAAAGTAGGAAATATTAATTCTTTTAAAAAGTGAAGGCTGACTGATGTGAGGTGGTATCTCATTGTAGTTTTGATTTGTATTGCCCTGATTATGATTGATGTTGAGAATCTTTTCATATATCTGTTAGCCATCTGTAACATCTTTTTTAGAAAAATGTCTATTCATGTCTTCTGCCCATTTTTTACGGTGGCTAAAATTAACAACACAGGAAACAACAGGTGTTGGTGAGGATGCAGAGAAAGAGCAACCCTCTTACACTGTTGGTGGTAATGCAAACTGATGCAGCCACTCTGGGAAACAGTATGGAGGTTCCTCAAAAAGTTAGACATAGGGCAGCCCCGATGGAGCAGCGGTTTAGCGCCGCCTGCAGCCCAGGGCGTGATCCTGGAGACCCTGGATCGAGTCCCACGTCGGGCTCCCTGCATGGAGCCTGCTTCTCCCTCTGCCTGTGTCTCTGCCTCTCATTCTCTCTCTGTGTCTCTATGAATAAATAAAAAAAAAAAAAATTAAAAAAAAAAGTTAAACATAGAACTACCATAATATCCAGCAACTGCAGTACTAGGTATTTACCCAAAAGATACAAAATTACTAATTTGAAAGAGTTCATGGATTCCAACATTAATTGCAACATTATGAACAATAGCCAAATTATGGAAAGACGCTAAATATCCATTGACTGACAAATGCATAAAGAAGATGTGGTGTACATAATATAATGGAATATTAGTCATCAAAAAGAATGAAATGTTGACATGTACAACCATGTGGATGAAGCTAGAGAGTATTATGCTAAGTGAAATAAGTCAGCAGGAAAAAGACAAATGCCATATGCTTTCACTCATACGTGGAATTTAAGAAACAAAACAAAATAACATTAAGAAGAAAGAGACAGGCAAGCCAAGAAACAGACTTTTATAGTTCTATACATTTTTTATACTCAGAGTTATAAAATAATATTCACCTATTTAGATATGTGAATGTTATTACTTTTCATATTTTTTGAACAATTGTATCTCATTAAATTATAAGTAACAAGACAGGGACAATGAGCTATTCATTTTTTTACTCTCATTGCTTGAGACACAGGTGTGGAAGATAAATACTTCCGATTCTGTTAGATAAATATCCAGAAAAGAGGAGATTGCTAGATCATGTTATTTTTTAATTTAATGAAGAACCCCTATATTTTCCATAGCAGCTATACCATTTATTTGAACTCCCATATTCGTTTCCACATGAGTGTTCATGGAAGCACTGTTCGTAATAGCCAAAATGTGAAAATAACCTAGATATCCACTGACAGAGAATTGGTAAAAAAAAAAAAAAAAAAAAAATGATCCCAGGATCCTGGGATCAAGTCCTACAACAGGCTCCTCACAGAGAGCCTGCTTCTTCCTCTGCCTATGTCTTTGCCTTTCTCTCTGTGTCTCTCATGAATAAATAAATAAAATTTTAAAACAATAATTGGTAAAGAAAACATGGTATTAAAAATAAGGGAATTATGATGCAGTATGTAATAACATACATGAACCTTGTGGACATTATGCTAGGTGAACTAAGCCAAAACTAAAGGGCAAATATTACATAATTTCACTTGTAAAAAGTACTTAATATAGTCAAATTCATAGAGCCAAAGATTGGAATAGTGGTTGACAGGAGCTGAGGGAGGGGAAAATAAGGAGTTATTAATCAATGGGCATAAAGTCATTAAGCAAAAGGAATAAGCTTTAAGATGTACCGTATCTTTATACTGTACCATTAGGTACATGACCTATAATCAATAATAATGCATTGTGTACCTATAAATTGGTTAAGAGGGTAGACCTGATATTAAGAGTTCTTACTATATTAAAATTATATTTAAAATTGGCTCAAGTATAAGGAAGTGAAAAAAATGTAGTGAAGGATAAAAACTTGAATATTAAAATAAGATGAACACCCATTAATGAATAAAAGAATCAGAAACTCGGGCAGCCCGGGTGACTCAGCAGTTTAGCCTCCAGCCCAGGGCGTGATCCTGGCGTCCTGGGATCAAGTCCCACGTCAGGCTCCCTGCATGGAGCCTGCTTCTCCCTCTGCTCTGCCTGTGCCTCTGCCTCTCTCTCTCTCTTTTTCTCTCTGTGTCTCTCATGAATAAATAAATAAAATCTTAAAAAAAAAAAAAAAAGAATCAGAAATGCTTCAGTTTAAGATTATCCATTTCAAACAAAGACCAGGTGATATTTGGGTTCTCGTGCTAGCCATAGCTGACTTTTAGCTTTATATTTCATATTTGTCAACTGTTGGTAACTCTGCCAAATTTAGGTTTGCAGGTAATCTAGTTACTAAGGAAGAACACCACTTCACCAGATAATTATTTTCAACAAGACTGGCTACATTCAACCAAGGGAGTAACCCAATGAGATAGGTAAGAGCTATGAATTCCTTTGACCCACAACATACACAGAATAAGGCCTATTGAGTAGAAATGGAGCAGTGAATATCTCTGACTATGCTGTTAGTATCAATAGTTATTACATTCTTAAGCTTTATTATAATATTCACAACAACCAGCTCTCATTTGATAAAAATAAAATACATTAGGTAGTTGAAAAATGGTAATCTTAACAGAGGTCATTTGAAGTTTCCTTTTGTCCAACTATCTCTGCTTGAAATTTTTGATACCTAAAATGTTAATAACCTAATTGAACCTCTTTCGTTACCTTGGCACCTAAAATTACACGTCTGTCAGTGTGTCAAGGCCTTCCTTCTGATTAGCATTAATTAGCTTGTTTGTTTCTCCCATTTTATAGTTTTGACTAGCCAATCATTTTTATAAATGGAGATGATTTGCTTTGGCAAGAACTGCATATTGAAAATAATGCTGAATAGGAACCATGGGTCAAATGAAAAATACAAAAATACCAATATTGTTGAGAGTGAGAAGAAATTAGAATCTTCAAACACTATTGATGGGAGCATAAAATACAGTAGCTGGAGTGGACATTTATTAGCAATATTTCTAACACTGAATATAAGCATACTAGATGATCCAAAAGAAAGTATATATGTGTTTTTTAAAGCTATAGAAATAACTATAACGTCACATTTATAATAGCTCTAAACTTGAAAGTATCCAATATATAAATAAATTGTGATAGATTTAACAATGGAATAATATTCTTATACAGAAATAGGAAAAAACATTTTCTAGGCTTAACAATCTATAAAATTCACAAATATAACCTTAAGAAAAAAGAAACCATATGCAACAACAACAAAAAAAAACAACCACACACTATTATTCTGTGTGCACTCTCTTCTATATTCAATAAAACTTTGCTTAAATGTGTTGGCATAAGCTATAGCTTCACAATTTCTAAATAAGATTTATTCAGCAATCAACTTAGAAGACAGAACTAAAGTATTTGTCTTGAAGCAGTAATTTTAAAGTAATTTACATAAATTTGAAAATACTCAATTTTCCATTTTAAAGAAAGAAGATGCTGGTGGAGGGGATCTAAAGAAACCCACTAAAGCTGAAGCACTTTTCTCCACAAGCTATTGGCTTCACTGACTATGTACGATGCTATTAAGTCCAGATCTACCTGAAATGTGATTTCATGTCCATCTGGGCAGAATAAAGATAAAGAACAGTAAATCTTCTCTGTCTTCTATCAAGGTCTATATCCTTGTGATTTTCTGTTCTATATCCAAGTCTGATAGCTTTTTAATTTAAAAATGTGTACATGCTTTAACATTGAGGTAGACTTTTCTGACCAATATGAGACTTTAACCTGCTCTAACTACAACGTCCCTATTTATAAAGAGGTGTTAAAATACCAACTTGGTATAATTGTTATAATTAAATCACACAGCATATGCAGAGTGATGAGATTCTGGCATTTGAGAGAAGATAAATAAAATGTTAGGTCCCTTCTCGAATTCATTACTGCATGGAACATGATTAATTCCTTCTTTGTTTGAATAGAAATCCTACTATCGATGGAGCACATGGCAGCCTGCAGTGATGACTCCAAGTTCTCTATGTTCTACTCCCCGGCCAGCTGGGTGTGACTCTCTGCTATGTCGTAGCCAGTGAGAAGCCCATGAGTGTTGGGTCACAGCTTCCTCAAAACCCACTTTGGCAGACAACTGACATTCACCCTGTGCACCTTTTCTCCTGCCCCCTTCCTTCAGCGGCTGCCAGGGACATAAATGTGATGACTCTCACTCTACTCACTAAGACTACAAGAAGAACCAGGGTGAGATCACTGGGGTCACAGAGCAGAAATCTAGAGGGAGCATCAGTGTCCGATGACTTTGAGAAACCCCACATCAGTTGGACTTCCCACATGCAAGCTTGGCATACTTTCTTGGATTGGCTTTGTCGACCTCCATTGCACCCCTCTCTTTTGTTTAGAAAGTTAGAAAACCTAAATACCATATTTTGTAGAATCCCTTTGAGACAATATGGGTATGAATTCAGTTCCAAAACCTAAAGGTGCTCATGTGGTAGCGCCTTCCCTTTGGAAGGGATGCAGAGGTCTTTCTTCAGTGTTCCTGTCTGATGCGACAGGATAGTAGGGTGCAATAGTCCTCTAGCAGATTCCAATGTTTATTCTCTAGAATCAGAAGCAACTGCAAGCAAGGCCAATTTCTTATACTGACTTCCCAACCTCTAGATCATAGCTTTGGGTGACCTGTCTCCAGCTCTAGTGTGTTCTGAGACTGCTCGGGGTCAGTGCATCTCCAAGGTGACATCAGAGGAGGGAGCTCTCTTCGTGGGCCACATTTGAATTGTTCACATTAACAAATACTGCCTTCTGCCTTTCTAAGGACATGCAAAAACAAACAAACAAAAAAAACCTCTAGAATAAAACCCTTCCCTGCTCTAGAATGATTATTCTTCCCTGCTCTGAACTCTGGCTGAGAGGATTTGTGTTATATACATGAGAAGTAAACTTGCATCTCATGTAGGCCACTGTTATTTTGGACTTTCTGTCATTTGAAGCCAAATGTAACTCTTAACTCTAATTCATAAGTCACCAGATCTCTAACCTGGAAAAAAAAGTTTTTGCAAACTTAAAAGATAAAGATCCTTAATATTCTATACATGGCCTTTCTAAAGCAACTATTTAGGTAGAAGTTCACTTAGATAATCTCAATGGAGCATTTGTGAGTTGGGCATATTGATAGGGGATACACCAGCGAGGCATAAAACAATGTAGAAGCAGGTATGTATAAGCAGATAAAACACTATATAATTTAATTTTGAATTTAACTATTGAATAAGATCACAGCAACCTCAGAAATGACTTGTACAAAAGCCTTCATTTTTTTGTATATTTAAACACAATCTGTGGTTACATTTCTATTATTTCTAGTGTGCTCAAATCAGAATAAATTGGGAATTTTCAAACTTTAAAAACATTTAAAAATATTTGCCACTTGATTCTATGCTACAGTTATTTTAATTTGCATCCTAATATCTCAGTGTTCTACTCTTCACATCTTCTTTTAACAAATTTACAAACATGCTTTACTCAGGTAACTAGGAGAATTATGTGGTGTGTGGCTAGTTTAACATTTTGAGCTTTGGTGAGCTGGTTTGCTTCATCACTCTCAAATTCTGACTAACCATTGCATTATGCATGATGCAAGTCAAAAGGTAAACCCAGACAAAGCCTGGTGATAAGCCCAGAGATGTCATCATTGTCATAGGGCACGGACTCTATTGAGAACAGAGGGGTGAAGTCAGTCTCATTCAGATGAACACTACAGATTATTTTCTGTCTAAAATTCTGGTGGTTGACCACAGATGGCAAAGATGTCATCAGGACATTGTGCTCCTTTAAATAACTTTTATTTTTCAGTGTGTGACTCTGCTGTTTAATCTAATATTCATTTCAAAACCCGAAGGCAGAATGGAATTATGTTTTTATTTTTATTCAAATTTTTTTTTCAATACACTGTATTTTAGAGCTGGTTTGGTCTTGATGAAAGTTCAGACGGGTGAATGGTGAAATGACAGTAAGCCTGCTGGATATTTGTCATTTACTCATTAAGATTAAAATTCACAAAGGGGAAAATTTTGTGCCAGTTGGGGAATGATTCAATAAAAATAAATCATTATATAAAACACGACAATAACTTTCCATCTATAATTCTGCAGTAGAATTTTTAACCTGTAAAACAGACTGCGTATTAGTTTCTTCAAGGGAAAACAAGTATAAACAGTCCTTATTCAAGATTTTTAAAAAATCATTAAATATTTCTTCAATTGAATTTCTTTATGCAACAAATTAGGGGAAAATCACTTTATGAATGTATGGCTATTATTTTAAAATCAAAATGTAAATGCAATGTAAAGACTATGGGTTTTCTTCCCTTTTCTCAGGTTTCATTGTTAAGCCAATACTAGGATGAGAAACAAGCACACTTCCATTTTTTACTATTCTTCATATTTCCCTTACTATTGGGGGCTCTTAGGACTAAAAGGGAACTCTGAGGTCATATTGTGAAAGTCCTCGTCTACTGGTTCAGTTCTGCACACAAGGTTTTGAGTATCTGGTTTAGCAATCCAAATATGTGAAATATACTGATTTTCATGGTAGCCCATTCTTCCCTAAAAGTAGCTGTCTTTTGAATTTTATAAGTTCTTCAATGATTTCAGGTAATAAAGTAATGTAAGAATATGCAATGTGAAATTATAATAAAGTGAGTTTCTATTATTAGCTTCATTACATGATGGCTGTAACTGGAGCTACGTGCTACAGGACTTACTTGTGTGCTAGAGGTGCCATGGGCTAACATTGTATGTTTACCCCACTACTGCTGGGGGAGAAAACATCAGTTTATCCAGAGTTAGGCAATAAAAAATATCAGGTTGGGATTTAAACCCAATTTTAACTGTCACCTGTATTTATGTTTCTATCACTATGAAAAGTATGGTTTCTTCTATCAATGAAATTTCCCACGTAAATATATTAATGATGGTGTATCAACATATCTAAAGGACATTATGTTTTAACCTCCATAGATGAATAAGATATTTTTTTAAACATCAAAAAAAAAGTTTATTAAAAATAAAACTTAAGGGGGGCCTGGATGGCTCAGTCAGTTAAGTGTCACACTTCAGCTCAGGTTATGATCTTGGGGTCATGAGATCGAGCCCCACCTGGGCTCCCTACTCAGCAGGGGGAGTCTGCTTCTCCCTCTGCCTCTGCCCCTCCCCCTGATCTTGCTCCCGCTCTCTCTCTCTCTCTCAAATAAATAAATAAAATTAAAAAAAATAAATACAACTTAAGAAAATGAGAATACACGTTATAGATTTTTGTATGCTGCTTCACTTTATTTGCTAACATTGTATTGAGGGTCTGTACATAAAAGATTGTTCTATAGTTTTGCAGATTCTTTTTTTCAGTAATATCTTTGAGCTTGCTACAAATTATTGTAGTACAGAAACATTTTGGAAACTATTTTTTCTGCGTTCTGAATAATTTTTAAAGTGTTAGAATTAGCTGTTTGTTTAAGGCTTTAAGAAATTTTCTGAGCACAATGCTATTTATGGGGTAGTTTTTAATACATTATTTTATGTATTATATGACAATTGGATCACTCAGATTTTTATTTAGTCTAAGGCCAGACTTGACAATTTATAAGCTAGTAAATGATTCATTTTCTCTGTTTTAAATTTATTAGCCTGGAATTGAGCAAACTAGTCTATGATACTCCTATTGATTCCTCTTATACATTTGGCTGTTTCCACATTTAATTTGTTATTTTGTGTAGTTACTATTCTCTTTCCTCTTTTTTCTTGATTAAGTTAGCTGACGGAATGACTCTTTAGTTATTTCCCTCAAAGAAATTGCTCTTGAATTAATTTATTAGTTATATGGTTTTCATCTGTTTTCTTATTTATTTCTGTTTGTTTTCTTTATTGCTTACTTTTGTTTCTCTTGGGTATATTTTGTTGTTCTATCTCTTTGAATTCGTTCATTAAATTGATTTATTCTCTTGCTATTTCTTGCTTATTAATTTAGGCTTTTCATCTGAGAGCAGAATACCTGTGTCTTATGTACTATATTATTTAGTACCTCTGCATAAGAGAAAGAGAGAGATTTATAATTGTATCTATGCTCAGCAATTTAGACTTTTATGATTCATTTTTACTCAAAAGTTGTTTAAAAAAGATCAGTAAACATCTTATATGATAGGATGCTTGCCTGGATCATCTGTAATGTCCATTTATTTCATTGTAATGTGATGAGTAGCAATTTTTGCTCTAGAATTTACTGGCATTATATCTTTGGTCTATTTTTTAAATAGCTCATGGGTACATGGACTCAAATGGATCCCCTAACATATTTTACAATCTGATCAATTTGGTAAGAATGAAATTTCTTCAGATGGATTTATTTTTATAGCTGTATTTTGACCTTTCAGTGGATACATCTTGAGCTTTGACTTGTAAATGTATTTTGATGTTTTATTTGTAAACACCACTGTTTTCATTCTCTTTTCTGAAGAGAAAGGATATCATTTTCATATAGAACTCCCTTTAAAGTATATAATTTTTTAGAGAAATTATGATAATGAATACTCCTTCAAGTAAAACAGCATGAGGAAAAAGAAGTAGTAGACTGAGAAAGGACAAAAGGTGAACAGAGGGACGAGTGGGGATACCAGGTGAAGGAATGAGGGCAGGGGTGGAGAAGGAAGGGACACTGGTAAGAGTGGCATCCAGATTAAAAATATACTATTGTGAATTTTAATGTTGTTCAAATTTTATTGAGTTTAGTTTATCAACAAAACTTCCTTTAAATGGCACAAAATAACAACAGTAACAGAAAATGCAGCAACCTATAACTCCCAAGGAAGATGTTAGGCTTTATGCTTTGTGACAAGATAATTTCCTAGTTGATTACATTTCACAGATAATATTAAGGGAAAGTTAATTTAAGAGAAAGTTAAAGAAATATTGAATTGAAAAGTCATGTGAGTTAGCCACTTTGACAGCCTCTAATCTGATCTAATAAATTAATTTAAAAACGAAAAGATTGACAGTTTCATTTCAGTCTTGAGAATTTGTGTAGCTTGGACAATCTACTGCAGAAGGGAACCATTTGTGTATAAACAGTTATTGATAAGAATTTTATTAACTTCTATTTGCAAAAATAAAAGACCTATTTCAATCAACAGAGTAGTCACTAGGTCCAAAAACTAATGAAAATGGTCCAGGTTACCACTACTTTCAACTCTACTAACTTCACAATAAATGAAAATAGTATGCAGTAATATTAGAAATACATAAAGCCCATAAAATACTATATTTTCATTCAGTAAACTCTTAAGTTATACCTATTTAAGTGGAAGCATCAATTCTGATTCCTTAGCTTCTTCTGGTGCCTCCATCTCTCAAAATTCAGCTGCCTGCTTCCCTGCAGCCACTGCCCCAGCCTACCAACTGCTCAGACCACAGGGCTCTGACCTGCCTCCTGGCCCGAAAGAGGATACTGTGCAGCCTGGCTTCATCAGGAGACCAGCTGTACACATTTGGGGTCTTGCTTCCATATCACTTCAATGTTTAGATGACTATATGGGAAATTGAGGAGGAGACTCCGGCTTTTTGAGAAACTGTCAAGTGGATTGAATGTTTCAGTCTGGAAATGCAGAAAAACTAACTCCAATGGGACAGATATTTACCAGTTAAAAAACATAAGAAGGAGGCTCCCAGGTAGGTTTACTTCTTGTCTTTCATGCCCCAAGGAGGACTTTTCTTGGGCATGATTTCTCTGAACAGTCCATTTATCCATTTAGAGATGCCCTGCCTAATTGAGGGAATACACTAGATGAGCAGCAGGTTCTATGTCTCATTGCAAATGGATGGCCAACCTGTTAATGTATCACCTTGCATTTCTTTTCCCTCACTCTTATGCTCTGGAACTGCACCTTCTAGACAAAGCAATAGTTTTTACTGTCTTGCTTGATCTTTGTTTTCTATGGGAATTATGCTAAAATAACAACTAATTGAATAGGACTCAATAACTTAAGGATTAATAATTTATATCCCCATTACTCCCACCTTCCACGCACAATGAGAAATGCAGGCAAATGTAAACTGGAATTAGAACAAAGAAAATTTCTGTGTGTCTCAGATTATAATGGTTAGATTATAATGACTTATAGGCAAAGCTTGGGAGTATCTATAAAAATAATAGAAGATTGTATTTGCAGGCAACAAATGAAACTTACCTCAAACTTAAGATTTGGAAATGAAAAATAAGCTCCAAATAATATTTTTCATAATCTTGAGCCTACAATCTAGAAGCCTAGAAAGCAAATCAATGTAATGTATAAAATATTTTATTTCCTTTAAGATATACTATTTTTTTCCTTTTTTTCTTTAATTTTTTTATTTTGTTATTTAAGGTTTTTTTGCTTAATTGGAGTATGGTGGACACATAATGTTACATTAGGTTCAAGTGTACAACACACTGATTCAGCAAGTCCATATGATATGCCCACCACAGCAAATGTAGCTACCATCTGTCACCAGACAATTCTATCATAATACCATAGACTGTATTCCCCATATTGTACTTTTTATTTCCGTGACTAATTAACTCCTTAATGGAAAGCCTATATCTCCTACTTCTCTTCATCCACTTTGCCTATCTTCCCACACCCTTCCCCTCCAGCAACCATCAGTTTGTTCTATGTATTTATGGATCCGTTTCTGCTTTTTGTTTTTGTTTTTTTAGATTCCATAAACAAAAAAATCATATAGTATTAGTCTTTCTCTGTCGGACTTACTTCACTTAGCACAGTATCCATTAGATCCATCCATGTTGTGGGAAATGGCAATATCTCATTCTTCTACATGGCTGAGTAATATTCCATCTTGTAAATATCACCTCTTTATTCATCCATCTATCAATGCATACTTGAGTTGCTTCCATATCTTGACTATTGCAAATAATGCTGCAGTAAACATAGAAATGCATGTATCCTTTCAAATTAGTTTTTTGTTTGTCTGTTTTCTTTAAGTAAATATGTAGTCATGAAATTACTGTATCATATGTTATTTCTAAGTTTTTGAGGAACTCCATACTATTTTCCCCAGTGATTGAAACAATTTACTTCCCATCAGTGCACAGGGTTTCGTTTTTCTCCACATCATTGCTCACACTTATTACTTGTCTTTTTGATTGCAGCCTTTCTGACAGGTGTCAGGTGATATCTCATTGTGGTCTGATTTGCATTTCTCTAATGACTAGTGATGTTGAGCATCATTTCATGTGTCTGTTGGCCAGCAAGGGAAACAATCCATAAAGTGAAAAAGCAATCTACAAAATGGTAGAAGATAATTGCAAAAGATATATCCAATAAGGGACTAATATCTGCAACATAAAAAGAACTTATACAACTCAACACCAAAATACAAAATAAAACAAAAAAAAAACAAATAATCAATTTTACTAAAAAATGGGCAGAAGAGTTGAATAAACATTTTCCAAAGAAGACATAAGGATGGACAGCAAATCCATGAAAAGATGCTCAACATCACTAATCATCAGGGAACTGCAAATCCAAACTACAATGAGGGCACCTGGGTGGCTCAGTGGTCGAGCATTTGCCTTTGGCTCAGGTCATGATCCCTGGGTCCTGGGATCAAGTCTCACATCAAGCTCCCAACCGGGAGCTTGCTTCTCCCTCTGCCTATATCTCTGCTTCTCTCCGTGTTTCTCATGAATAAATAAATAACATCTTAAAAAAAAAAAAGAAACACACACACACACACACAATGAGAAAAAAAAACTGCAACCTAAACAATATTCTGGATTTGAATTTACAATATATAGTTTATTGAATGACAGCCCTAGTTTGGTGATAGGATAAATCTGGAGTACTTAGTTACTTTTCTCCAGCAATATGCTTTTTTCAATGAATTCAGTATTCTTTGTATAAGGCATTAAAAATTGAAAACAAGGGCAGCCCGGGTGGCTCAGTGGTTTAGCGCCGCCTTCAGCCCAGGGCCTGATCCTGGAGACCCGGGATCGAGGCCCACATTGGGCTCCCTGCATGGAGCCTGCCTCTCTCTCTCTCTCTCTCTCTCCTCTGTGCTAAATAAAATCTTTCAAAAAAATGAAAACAAAAATACTATTAGAAAAGTCAATGAATACTGTAATCATGAAAGGGTATAGAACCAAAAACTTAAATTTTTCTTCATTCAACCCTGTGTCCAGTGAAAGCACCAGAAGATACATTTAACAAATGAAAGTGGTTCATGGCTAAGGAGCATAAATATCTACTTCTGGAAAAAGGCTCATTATGTGATTATTTACATTTCCTTTTATGTCCCAAAACACCCTGAGAAATAGGAACATTTAAATTATTTGGTAAAAATGTATTTATATACAGAAATTTTCACAATTCAATGTTAATAAAAATACCATTTTTAATTCTGACTTTTTATAAAATGTGTATGCACATCCTTTGTAAAAAATACATGAAAATTTTATGTCAAAATAAGTTATCAGGAGTGGCAGAAATATATATTGTCTTTATTTTATCCTTTATATCTGTAGCTTCCAAATTTCATATAACTGACCTATTTTCCTCATGTTATTAGGTATTTTATTCTGTACTCCCTCTGCTCAGTAACAATTGTGCACTGAAGTTCTCACTAACAATCGAATCTGCAATGGGTATGTGGAATAAACTTTAAAAGATCATAGAAATGATGCAATGTATTCAAACATCCCTACACAAATTGGCAGGGGACTGTTTGTGTGAAGAAAAATCATATATGGCTTGCCAAGGAACTAGTATAAAAACTGACTAAAAAAGAAAATCACTATGTGAGCCACATAACCCTATATTATTCATTTCCTTTATTCCTTCCAAAGCTTTTTTGTCCCTTCTGATGACTACATAGATAAAAGACCTTAAAGTATGAATATGAGAAAAGAAATGTAAAATCATAATTATGAGAGGAGATAAATGTTCTAAATTCCACATATCACGAACCTTAGCAACCTCTGAAACCTCTAAAAAATCAATACAATAGTCCCCTTATGGTTAGGATCTCACCATGCTATCTCCCTGAATGGAGCTTTTAGTAATTTTAAAATGAATTAGAAAGTCTAATTTGTCAAAATAATTGAAAATAATTTGAAATAATTAATTGTCCTTAATGAGGATCTTTTCACTCAATAGAGCTATTATGTCCCATGAAACTGAATATTTCAAATATGGGAGCCACGTTGATCAGGATCAGAGTAGAGACTGTCAATTGCACTTCTGGTGGTTGATATGCCAGCAAATAGCAGCAGTACAGCCTACTTTGGGGTGGGACTTTTGTAAAACTAGGCGAAACAATGAACAAAGACTATTATTGGAGAGAGGGAAGAGGCAAATAGTTGCACTGGGTTTGGAAGGGGGGAAAGAAAACAGAAGATAGAATCGTTGAGAGTAAATTCTCAGTGTGGAAAGGATTAGAAAAATTAGCACCAGTCCCTGAATCTGAGTGTGGGTAGAAGAGATGGGATTTGGGTAAATGGTATAAGAGGGAAAGATAATCCTTAACTAAAACACTTTTATAATTTTATATTGTCTTAAGTAGTAAAATATATGAATAATAATTAGTCAAGAGTCATCAATGGATGCAAAAAATCAGTGAATAAAAATTTGAGGAGTAAAAGACTATTCACAGCCACAAAGTATTTCCCCCAAAGATAATGAGGATTTACAAGGGGAAAAGTATTATCCTTATACTTGAGAAACTGGGAAGACATCACCTTAACAAAGTGATTAAAGTTCACATTACCAGTAACTGGACAGATCAATTTTATGTAACTTCCTATGATATACAGAAAAAAATATTTCTGCCAAAAATGCATAACTTGGGATTAATCGTGAGAAAATATATACACACTCAACGGAGAGAGAGTCTACAAATAAGTGGTTTATATTCTTCAAAAATGTGCATGTCACCAAAGACAAACAAAGCTGTGGAACTGTTCTAAATTAAAAGCAACACATAATCCAGAGTTTTCTTTTGCTATGAAGAATGAACAGGTATACCTTCAACATAGTGCAGGTTTAGTTCCAAACTACCACAATAAAATAAATATCACAATAAAATGAGTTAAATAATTTCTTTTGGTTTCCCAGTACATATAAAAATTAAGTTTCCATTATAATGTAATCTATTATGGATGCAATAGCATTATGTTTTAAAAAGTACCTATTTTAAATAAAAACTATTTTATTGCTAAGAAATGTTAACCATCATCTGAGCTTTCAGAAAGTCACAATCACTGATTACAGATCAATGTAACAACAATAATGAAAAAGTTTGAAATATTGTGAAAATTACCAAAATGTCACTCAGAGATGTAAAATAAGCAATAGCAAATGTTGGAAAAATACTGCTGATAGATTTGCTTGATGCAGGGTTGCCACAAATCTTTAAACAGAGTGCTATAAAAAGATTTAATGCCTATAATAGGAAAATGGAGAACCTAAGGTTAAGAGAGTGGCATAGGAAGACCCTGAACACCTTTCTTCCCATGAAAACAACTAATTTACATCTACATATGCAACAATTTCCTCTGAAAAAAAGTCCTAAAAAGTAGATGAATAGCACCTCCACAAATACAAAAAGGCTGCATCGACATGGGTAGGAGAGGCAGAGACACACTCTTATCTAGTGCAGTGATCTGCAATCAGGTAGGATCTCAAAAAAATGTAACTTTCCCTGAGGGGAGAGGGGATTTTGTTCCACATCAGCCACCTCAATCATTAGGTTTGCACAATGTTGATTTCCCAAAATGTAAAACCAATGGGGATTATGTTCAAGAGACCCAAAGAACTATAGGGTACAGAAAACGTTCCCACACAGACCCACTCACTCCAGCACCCAGTGAAAAAGCAGCAGTTTTAAGAGTGTCTAGACTACATGTGAGAAGTCTCATCTGCTGATCTTGAATCAACAGCTAGAGAGGAAGGAATCTGTTGGGACTCTCTCTGTGGATTAAAATTGGCAGGCACCATTTTTCCAATATCATTCTACCTTGCTAATGCAGGCACTAATGAATGCAATTTTAGCAATCTCTCTAACTTGCTAATGTAGTTGGGAACATCCGCCATTCCACAGCCACACTATAGTCATCTAAGAATACTCTACCTGGGAAGGTAATCACTCAGAATAGAAGAGATAAAGAGCTTTCCAGACAAGCAAAAACTAATCAAATTCATCAGCACTAAAATGGCCTTATAAGAAACATTAAAGGGGCATTTTAGTTGAAAATAATTGGCACTAATAAAAAGATAAGAAAACATGAAGAAATAAAAATCCTACTGGAAAAGATGAATGTGTAGTAAAAGTAGTACACTCATCACTTTTAAAACTTTTTTTTTTAGAGGGTTCCCCTTTCTCCACATTCTTTCCAACATTTATTGTTTCCTGTCTTGCTAATTTTCAACATTCTTACTGGTATAAGGTGGTATCTCACTGTGGTTTTGATTTGTATTTCCCTGATGGCCAATGATGTGGAGCATTTTCTCATGTGCTTGTTGGCCATGTCTGTTTTCCTCTGTGAAATTTCTGTCCATGTCTTTTGCCCATTTCATAATTGGATTGTTTGTTTCTTTGCTGTCAACAGACAAAAGTAATAAAATTAACTAAACTACAATAAATAGTTAAGGATACATGAAATAAGAAGATGTAAAATGTGACATCAAAACATTAAATGGGAGAAAACTAAAAATATAGTTTTGGTATGTATCAAATTTAAGTTGTTATCAACTTAAAATAGCTTTTCTATGTATAGGATGGCATATATGAACCTCACAGTAACCACAAAGCAAAAACTTACAGTAATTATACAAAAGAAAATGAGAAAGGATCTGAACATACACTAGCAAAAGTCACAGCCGCTAAAGAAAGTTATGTCTTTAAAAAGAAAGAAACAGAAAGGAACTACAAAACATCCAGAAAACGATTAAAAAATGTGGGCAAATACATAATATCAATAATTATTTAAATATAAATGGACTAAAAAAATAAAAATAAGTAAATATAAATGGACTAAATTATCCAAACAAAAGACATACAGTGGCTGAATGGATAAAACAACAAGATTCATCTATATTATGCATAAAGGAGACCCACTTCAGAAGTAAGGACACACACGTATGTAAGTGAAAAGATGGAAAAATATATTCCATGTCAATAAAAACAAAAAGAAAGCTGCTGTAGCTATACTCGTATCAGACAAAGTAGACTTTAAAACAAAGACTGTAATAAAAGACAAAGGGCATTACATAATGATACAAAGGTCAATCCAGCAAGAAGATATAACATTTATAAATATATATGCATCCAATATACATACTGGAACACCTGTATATATAAAGGGCCACCAAAATATATAAAGCAAATATTAACAGAATTAAAGGGATACACTGAGAGCAATACAATTATTTTAAATAACTTTAGCACCCTACTTATATCAATGGGTAGATCATCCAGATTTTTTTAAAGATTTTATTTATTTATTTATGAGAGACACAGAGAAAGAGACAGAGATATAGGCAGAGGGAGAAGCAGGCTCCATGCAGGGAGCCCAATGTGGGACTCGATCCCAGGACTCTAGGATCATGCCCTGAGCCAAAGGCAGATTCTCAACTGCTGAGCCACCCAGGCCTCCCCATCCAGATTTTTCAAAAGAGAAAGAGAAGCAAACCAAGAAACAGACTCTAAGCTATGGAGAACAAACTGATGGTTATCAGAGAGGAGATGGGTGAGAAATGAGTGAAATAGGGGTTGGAGATTAAGGAGTGCATTTGGGCACTCCTTAAGATGAGCACTGGGTGTTGTATGGAAGTGTAGACTCACTATATTGTACACTTAAAACAAATATTATATTGTATGTTAACTAACAGGAATTTAAATAAAAACTTTAAAAAATCAATAAGCAAATATTGGCCTTAAATTAGATCTATTAGATCTAATAGACTTAAAAGATACATTCCGAATATTCTATGCAAAAGTAGCAGAATACATATTTTTCTTAAGTGCACGTGGAACATTTTCTTGGGTAGATCACATGACAGGCCACAAAACAAGTCTCAATAAATTCAAAAAACCTGAAATCATATCAAGTATCTTTTCAACCACAATGATATAAAACCAGAAGTGAATTATAAGACAACAACAACAAAAAGCTGAAAAAAAAGTACAAAATTGTGAAGATTAAACACACGCTATGGAGGTCAGTGGGTAATTGAAGAAATCAAAAGAGGAATACAAGAAGATACCTAGTAACAGATGGAAACAGAAATATGATATACTAAAATCTATGGATGCAGCAAAAATGGTTCTAAGAAGGAAGCTCATAGGTAATATATGCTCTACCTCAAAAACAAGAAAATCTCAAAAAAAAAAAACTTACTTTACATTTAAAGGGTCTAGGAAAAATAGAACAAACAAAACCTAATATCATTAGAGGAAGGAAATGATAAAGATCAGATTGGAAATAAGTAGAGACAAAATAATGAAAGAAGAAAGGAAAAAAGGAAGACCAAAGAAAACAGAGCCGGTTCTTTGAAAAGATAAAATTCACAAATCTGTAGCTACAAAGAAAGAGATGGGGGGCTCAAATAAACAAGATTTGAAATGAAAGAGAAGCTACAACTAATACCACAGATATACAAAGAATTATGAGACTACTACAAACAGCTATACACCAATTAATCGGACAACTTAGAAAAAACTGGATAAATTTCTAGAAACATAAACTTTCAAGATTGAATCCTGAAGAAATAGAAAATCTAAATAGATCAATTACTAGTAGGGAGATTGAATCAGTGATCAAAAACCTCCTAACAAACAAAAGTCCAAGACTGTTACCGGTGAATAAACCAATCATTGAAAGAATTAATGCTTACCCTTTTGAAACTCTTCAAACAAACAAACAAACAAACAAACAGCAAACAAGGACGATTTGCTTCCACATTCACTTTATGAGGCCATTTTACCAGATAAGAGACTACTGAAAAAGTAAATTACAAGCCAATATCCCTAATGAACAACAAAATATTAGCAAATTAAATTCACACACCATAATCAAATGGGATTTATTACAGAGATTCAAGGATAATTCAACATCTGTAAATCAATGTGACACAGCACATTAAAAAATGAAAGATAAAAGTTATATGACTATCTCCATAAATTCAGAGAAAGCACTTGATAAAACTTTACAACTGTTTATGACAAAAACTTTCAGTAAAATGGGTATAAAGGGAATATACCTCAATATAATAAGGGTCATATATGACAAACCCACAGATAGTATACACAGATCAGAAACAAGACAAGAATGCCCACTTTCCTGATTTTTATTCAACATAGCATTTGAAGTTGTAGCTAGATCAATTAGACAAGAAAAGATATAACAAACATCCAAATTGAAAAGGAAGAAGCAAAAGCATCACTATCTGCAGTTGAGACAATATTTCCAAAAACCAAGAGAGCTAATAAATGAATTCATTAAACTAATAATAGTAATAATAATAATAATAATAATAATGCAACAAAATGCTTTGTGTTTCTATAGACCAATAACAAACTATCAGAAATAAAAGTTTAGAAAACAATTCAATTTACAGTTATATTAAAAAAGAATAAAATACCCAGGATAAATTTAACCAAGGAGGTAAAAGACCAATTAACTGATGTTGACAAAAGAAATTTAAAATGATGCAAATAAATGGATTGCAAAAATTAATATTATTAAAATGACAATATTCTCCAAAAGAATCTTCAGATTTGATGGAATCCTATCAAAATAGCAATAACATTTTCCCAGAACTAGAACAAAAATTTAAAAACTTTTATGGAATCACAAAAGACTCCTAATTAGCCAAAGCAATTTTTTTAAAAAAAAGAACAAAACCAGAACTATTACCGTCTCTGACTTCAAACTAATCTACAAAGCTATAGGAATCAATACAGTATGGTATTGGTATAAAAACAGGCACACAGGGATCCCTGAGTGGTGCAGCGGTTTGGCGCCTGCCTTTGGCCCAGGGCGTGATCCCGGAGACCCGGGATCGAATCCCACATCGGGCTCCCGGTGCATGGAGCCTGCTTCTCCCTCTCTCTGCCTGTGTCTCTGCCTCTCTCTCTCTCTCTGTAACTATCATAAATAAATAAAAAAAAAATTAAAAAAAAAAACAGGCACACAAATCAATAGGACAGAGTAGAGCCCAGAAATAAACCCACAATTACACAATTAATTTACAACAAAAGAGGCAAGAATATACACAGCTTCGTCAGTAAAATTTTAGTAAAACTAAAATCCTCTGCACAGCAAAGGAAATGATCGATGAAATTTAAAGCCAATATACTAAATGAAAGAAGATATTTTCAAATCATAAATCTGATGAGAGATTAATATTCAGAAAATATTAAGAACTCATAAGACTCACCACCAACCACAAAAACAAGCAATCTGATTAAAAAATGGGCAGAGGATCTGCGAAACAATTTTCCAAAGAAGTCATACAGATGGCCAACAGGCACATGGAAAGATATTCAACATTATTATTAGGGAAATGCAACTCAAAACCATGATGAGATATTACCTTATACCTGTCATAATGACTACTATCAAAAAGATAAGAAATGAGTGTTGGTAAGATGTGGAGAAAAAGGAACTGTTGGTGGGAATGTAAATTGGTGCAGCCACTGCAGAAAATAGTAAGGAGGTTCCCCTCAAAATTAAAAATACAACTACCATATGACCCAACAATTCTCCATTTGGGTATTTATCCAAGGAAAACAAAAACACTAATTCAAAAGTTATATGCACCTCTGTGTTCATTGTAGCATTATTTATAATAGCCCAACTATGTAAACCGCACAATTGTCCATCCACAAATAAATGGGTAAAAAGATGTATGTATATATATATACATACACTTTTTTCTAGAACTATTTTTCAGATGAGAAGATTATATACACATATATATAATATTCCATTGTATATATACAGGTACATGTACATATATATATTCCATATATACATTCCATATATACAATGGAATATTCCTTGGTCATGAAAGAATGAGGTCTCATCATTTGCAACAACATGAAGTACCTTGAGGGTTTCATGCTAAGTGAAGTCAGACAGAAAGACAAATACCACATAATTTTATTAATAAGTGGAATTTAAACAGATAAAACAAAACAAAGTCCAGACTCATAAATACAGAGAACAGAGGTGTGGTTGCTCGGGCAGGGGTAGGGGGTCAAAATAGGTAAAGGGGACCAAAAAGTACCAACTTCCAGTTATAAAGTAAATACATCATGGGGATATAATGTCCAGCTTGGGGAATGCAGTCAGTGACATTGCATCACCTTTTATGGTAACAGATGATAACTAGATTTATTGTGTTCAGTTCACAATGTACAATGTCAAATCATTTTGCTGTACACATGACACTGAAATAATATGGTATACCATTATACTTCAATAAAAAAAGAAAATATAATAGGAAATTGTTGAAATATGAATAGGGATATCACATTAGAAAATAATACTGAACAAGTATTATTTTTTTTTATTTTGATAAGCTAGCTTTATTTATGAGAATATTGTTTTTACACAGTGCACACTGAAGTTTTTAGTTACAAAGAGGCACCATGTCTGCAAGATACTCTTAAATTACTAAAAAATAAAATATCAGGACATAGCATGGAAAAAGGCATCAAGCAATAAGTTGTTGATATTTGGGGAATTTGGGTGAAGAGTTTTGGGGAATTCTTTGTACTATACTAGCAGATGTTCAATAAGAGTGAATTTACATCAAAATCAAAAATGGGGAGAAAAAGTTTGTTTTTAATTATCATTTTCCTGATATTCAGATACCCAGTGTTCCCATGATCACCAAGGAGTCAGTCAAGGCATGATCAATATAGTCCACATAATTAGTCCTTGAATCTGTCTGATTTTATATCTTCAAGAATTAAGCCTTTCATTTATTTAACATGAAGTTGAGACTGCAGAGGTTTTCAGAGTTTTGTATTTTTACAAAGTTTTATTTTTTCAGAGTTTTCAAATTTTTACAAAAAGTTGGTAGGCAAGATTTGAAATAGAAAACAGAACCAGAGAGAGAGTAAGCCAAGTACTCTCAGTAAATCTGTCCCCTACAAAAGAACACCTGTCAGCAAGGAAGATTTGGGATATCAATTTAGGCTCGGACACTAACAAATACTTATGAATGATTTATAGGCAAATAACTTTTACATATTTGTCACCTTGTGAATAAAATGAGATTATTAGACTCATCAAATTCTAAAACACATTCACTTTTTTCTAGAACTATTTTTCAGATGAGAAGAATTACAAGAGACAAAAATGACATTGGGACTGGTCAACATTCAATGCTCTTTCTTAAATAAAAGAAAATTTAAAAATAAAAATAAATAAAAGAAAATTAATGGAAAGGTTTTAGAAAGAAAGATGGCATGTTTATATTTTTTAAGAGTGACTTATTCATTTTGGTAGGGGTGCTGAGGGAGAAAATCTCCCCACTGAGTCCCAAGCCTGTCACTGGGCTGGATTCCACAACCCAGGAGATCACAGATCTGAGCCAAAACCAAGAGTTAGGTATTAACCAACTGAGCCACCCAAGTGCCCCAGAAAGATGGCAGCTTTAACATTTAATACAGTAAGAGTTCAATACTAACATATATTCAACATCTAATTAATGATATATTTTAAATACATAAAAATACAAGTAAAGGATCTGAAAGAGAAACCCAGGAGTTTTTCTTAAATAAAATAAAATGACAACTAATGTTCCGATTTCCTTGTTTCCAGTAACTCGTTTCATGAAATTCTATAGATTTACTTACCTGTTGCAGTTTTGTTTTGTCAGAATGTTGGAAATCTCTAAAACCCTAAACTATGATGATTCTATGGTTTGTTACAAGAGCCTGAAGATGTCATTGATCATTAAAAGTAATGATGTTGGGAAATAGGAAATTATTTCAAATAACATATTTTCGACATTGTTTATTTAAATTCTGGGTTGAATGGTTTTTCTACTTGTATCTAAGTTAATATTACAAAGATTCATTATCTGAACATGTTTTTCATGTTTTGTTTCTTTCCTTTGGAAAATTATCATTTTCCATAATTTTAAACAAAATTGCCCTTTGGTTTCATAGGATGAAAATAAAAGCATTTTCTATAGGATGAGATTTCAGTGTTGCTGGGAACATGGTTTAAAATGAGAACATTATGTTTTATGAAATTATTCAAATTGAAATGCTTCCAGTCTAATAAAGTATTTTTTTTTAATTTATGGCAGAGGTTTATGTTTTCTTCTTCTTTTTTTTAAGATTTTTATTTATTCATAAGAGACACAGAGAGAGAGAGGGAGGGAGAGAGAGGCAGAGGGAGAAGCAGGCTCCATGCAGGAAGCCTGACGTGGTACTCGATCCAGGGTCTCCAGGATCAGGCCCTGGGTTGAAGGCAGAGCTAAGCTGCTGAGCCCCCGGGCTGTCCTGTTTTCTTCTTTTTAAACCAAATCTCATCTAGTGATAATTGAAACCCAATGGAGGATCAGGATTAGATAAAGGATCTAATGTAAAAAGACGGTCCCATAGACAGTGTCCCAAGGCGATTTGAGAGCACTGTGTCCCCTTTGAGAAGATGTTTATAAGATTGATATTTTGGAAGGGAAATATCTGAGTGTGGATTATTGCTCAGTTTCCTATTGAGTTATCTCTTTTAAATGCTAAAAACAAAGTGTATCAGGAACTGCAGAAAGTCTGAGATTTTATTTAATTTGTAAGCTAAAAGGTTAGCCTGCCTCACTTTCATGGATTCTGGCACAAGATACAAGACCCCTCAGTTTTAGACAAAGGATTTTATTACTCATAACACTAACCGTAGAGAGAATATCAGCATGTTCACATGCCAGGAATCGGATCCGCAATTCCCACAGGATGATATGAGAAGGACCGGGTGACGTCTGTACAGGAACGTCACTGCATAAGAAGAAGAAGCATGAGCTTAGGAAACTGGAGTCTATTATAAACCTGTCTAACGTTTGTTCTAGAAGAGACATCAGCTCTATCACTACATAAACACCCTTAAAAGAGAATACAAAATGAACAGAGTGCCTGAGTCTATAATGTTAGGGACTCATGGAGAACTCTCCCCAGCACACTGATACTGTGATGACAAAGGATGAAAGAATCACATGTGTTGATCACTATTTTCTTCAAATTTCTATGTTGAGAAAAACTCCTTACCCACTATATTTCCCCCCTTGATTTCTTTTTATCCTCCCTTGATTTCTGAATCCTTTTATCTCACTGCCTTTATGAAATCGGACTCAGGAAGGCTAAGGTAATATAGGTATATGAGCCAAGATGGAACATGATCTCCCAGTCGTGTCTCAGCATGCATCCTCTTGACCTCTAAATACCTGCCCCAATGTGAATTCGCTGCAGCCCAAATCTAACTCTGATCATTGATTCCTTTCTTAGCAAATGGCCTCACATCCTCTATGCCACCCAGTCTGAATCTTGAGCAACATCTTAAATACCCATTTTTCCTTTCATTTTGTAGGTAAACATTTATGCCACTTCCATAACCGTCTTTCCCATGACACCATCTTGGCTCAGGCTTCCCTTATATCTAAAAATGGACTTTTGTAAATAAATTGTATTTGGGGTGCTATCTTGCTTGAAGCCTTTTTCAATATTTCAGAATTACACTCTTAAAAGAAAAAGCAGACTATCGCCCTATGGAAATTGTTCTATGTTGCCATTTACTTTAGAATAACTCCAGTTTATCTATAGCATAAAGGCTATTTATACAATTAAACATCCTCATATCTCCCTATCTTCCCTTATGCACCCATTGTCCTGTTCATTCCTGCTTTTCTGCAGTTACCCTAAGATGCCATGCTGATTTATACCGATGCCACTGGGTGCATGTTGATCCCTTTCTCTGAAACTACTTTCTACTGTCTTCCAAGTAAAATCTTAGTCCCCTTTCAATGCTCAGCTATGTGATTGCCTTCATTGGAAAGTCTCCCGTACTCAGTACTAGCAGAGTTCATTATTTTTTTCATTGATGCTATAACCACATATCCTACAAAAATTTAGCACAGGAGTTACTATACTGCTATGAATCCATTGACACCTCTAACTATCTAAAAAAAGTTATGGAGACTCTTATATTCACCTATGCATTTATGTAAAAAGGTTTGTGTATGAATTAGGAGCTTCAAACTCAAGACTTCCAGATTATGAATACTTAACATCCAAAGGATTTCATAGTCTTTTTCTGCCATTGAGAATTTGCATGTTAATCTTGTAATTTGCCTGAAAGTTGTAAATGTATTTTAGATATTTTACTTCTTTTAGATGTCTTGAAAAACTACCCTGTCCTCTTTCCTACAGGAAAATCAATGACATCCCGAAGCCTGGGTGGCTCAGCGGTTGAGCATCTGCCTTTGGCTCAGGTGGTGATCCTGGGATCCTGGGATTGAGTCCCATATCGGGCTCCACTGTGGGAGCCTGCTTCTCCCTCTGCCTGGGTCTCTGTCTCTCTCTCTGTGTTTCTCATGAATAAATAAATAAAACCTTTAAAAAAATTAATGACATCATCAGAAATTCTTAGAAATATATTGCTCAAACATCTTTGATGATATTAAAAGTTTTAGTAACTTCAATAAGACTTCTTGAATTCTCAAAGTAGACTACATTCAAAGTTGGTAAGTATATTTAGAAGCTAACATTTATCGAATTTTATTATAGGCCAATTACTCTGATGAGAGCTTTATATATATATATGCATGAATTCAATCATCAAGAAAATAATATTAAGAAGTTGTTATTAATTTCATTTTTAGACAGAGAAAACATGGTTAACAAGTGGCAGTTAAGATTTGAAATCAGGAGGTATGATTGAGGACCCTGCTTTTAAATATATTGCATTTGTCTCATCCAATTATATTATTTATACAAAAGTAAATTTTTTTCTCCAAAAATAATAATAAAAAAATAAACTACTGAATTGAAGCAAAACCAATCAAACCAATCATTAAATTCCAAATTGAAATATTATTAAGATTATGTATATGCCAGAGTACAAAGTGATCTAGAAAAAGAAGCATTCTATATTGAAAGTTATTTTTCTGGGGCAGCCCAGGTGGCTCAGCGCCACATTCGGTCCAAGGCCTGATCCTGGATACCTGGAATCGAATCCCACATCGGGCTTCCTGGATGGAGCCAGCTTCTCCCTCTGCCTGTGTCTCTGCTTCTCTCTCTCTGTATCTCTAATAAATAAATAAAATCTTAAAAAAAAAACTATTTAAAAAAAGTTATTTTCCTAGAAGCTACTTTATTTTCAAACTTGAAAATAGTACTGAAATGAGTCTTTGTTTATTCAATTATATATTAACAGATTGATAATTAAAAATTTTATTGTGTGACTGGAGTTAGAGTCACATAAGAATTCTGACAATCTTTGCTCTAAACCATCTGTTGTTAAGAAAAAAAATCATTACAAGTATAAATTATGTAATTTATAGAAAGCATACTTTCATAATATCTCATACTTAAGTAATACAGCTATTCATGCATCAAAACAGGACAGTATATTAGGGCATTTGTTGGGTCAGTTGGTAGAGCATCTTACTCTTGATCTAGAGATTATGAGTTCAAGACCCACTTTGGGCATAGAGATTACATTTTTAAAAATAGATAAATTGTTTATTTTCTGTTGTTGATTTAATTTTTGTGTGGCTAAGGCTATTCAGCAGTAGCATATGACTCCTGAGTATTTATTGTACCAAGAGTTATTAGCTGGGGAAGTCCCCTTTATGTACACAATTCAATCATTTTCAGAAAACCATAAGTTACTTGTCACAGATGAGAACTTTCAATAGCTCTTTCTTGCTGTGGGTGCTATAGTAAATTAAATATTTATATGTACAACCACTTTAGTATGTTTGAAATCATATTTTCTGATCAAAAACGGTAATTTTAGAAAATATAGAAAAAAGGAAGGAGAAATATCACTCTGATAATTCCTACCTTCAAAATTATTGCAAACATTTTAGGGTATTCTGTTTATATATGCTCATTCATACACACACACAATTAGATTTCATTAACTATTTCATTAACCATTTAAAATATAATTAATGTCTATATAATATTCTATTGCATGATAATACTATAATTAAAGATTCTCTAAACATTATGAATTGTTTATTTTTGCTATTTTCCTATTAGAATACAAATACTATCTCAGTCATATAATAGGGTAATATTTCTATCTTATATAAATATGAACCATTTTATTTAAGATATATAGAATTTCTCTTGTTGAAGAGAAAAACTACACAGTTTTCTCAATCAGGTTTTTGCCTATAATTCTAGGAGTAGTGAGATTTTTTTTTTCCTATAATCCCAAGAGCAGCAATGTAAAATCCAGAATCCTAAATGAAGAAAAAGTATTCTCTGGCCTCCGAAAATGAAATTGCATAGAATTTCCCATCACATATATAACCCTTTCTAGGGATTTGTTCAATTTAAAGTACTACTGCTTCTGAGGTCTACCTTATACACTTTGAATGAGTCTATAACTTATTCAGTCTTTCTTTAAGTTGAGCAAACACACTTTTAAAACCTATGCATATGCTATCCAACTTTCTAAAACATTCATTGACTATTACACTAGTACTTCTGCTATCAGATCAACCAGACACCGACAAATGTTAGACAAGATCCTGCCTTCAAGGGGGGTTTATTTCAGTTGCTGTGATAGATGGTGATGATAAGAAGACATGGGAAAATATCTATGAGGCCAAGCAGAATAGAATGGAAATGAGTTTCACAACCGAGTTACAGGAAATATGTTGCGGGAACTGAGAAGAAGAAAACTTGTATTTACCTAGAGGAAACAGTTTCACGAAGATTTGATAGAATCATGAGAAAGATTTACTCTTCAACAGAATATTTCCACCAAAATAAGCTAGAACATAGAATTCCTATCTTCAAGTGACTTTCTTGATTTTAGAGTATTGAGGAACCCATTCATGAAAACACAAAACACTCTAATACTAACATTTATTATTTGGTCAAGTTTCATCATAAACCATGCTATGGACTAAGAAGAGGACAGATAAGGGTAAGAATGTAGAGTTGGTATTTGATGCTTCAAAATACCATTCATCAAATAAATCAAATTACTTACTTACTTACTTACTTACTTATTTTTGAACCTGGAACAACAGATGCATCTAGCTGGAAGAAGCCTTTCAGAGCACTGGAGAAGGAGCAGTAGTGAATCCCCATCAGTTAGTAATGTTGCTTAGGCCCCCTCTCTCCAAACCACAGCTCCCTGATGGAGGAGGGACGGATTCCACAATTTTATGCCCTTGCATCTAATTGTGTCCCATGTTAATCAACGGCATTTCATACTTATGTTGGCAGTGGAAGTTAGTCAGGAAAAGGTTATATGTATAGAAATGACCAGCAATACATAAATAAATGTATATAAATGCCCAGAAAAGATACTTCAACCATGTTAGAGTCTATTCTCAAATCATCGAGCACAGAGTGTTTTCACTGATTTATCTTTTCTTTTACCTCAAGAGAACTACAGAATCACTTGAGACACTTTTTAAAAATGGTTAGGCCCTCACTCACACCCTCTGAAGCTGAGTATTTAAGGCTACATCTTCTGGTTTCTACTCTTAGATGTTGTATAAGATGATGAAATTTTACATTTCATATTTGAATTACTCCCATCATGTCCTCAAATGATCTGGTTTTAAAAGCCTAAAATTTATAGTAAACACAGTGCACTGTTTTGCACTTCTCTTAATAAACTATGTGAGTCTGGGTGACTCAGTTGGTTAAGCATCTGCCTTGGGCTCAGGTCATGATAGGATCCTGGGATGGAGCCTTATGTTGGGCTCCCTGATCAGCGAGGAGTCTGCTGCTCCATCTGCCTCTGCCCTTTCCCTGCTCTCTCTCTCTCTCTCTCAAATGAATAAAGAAAATCTTAAAAAAAAAAAAAAGAAACTAAACTATGTAGATATAGCCTGCAGTTGAAGATGTACGATCATGAAATTTTATGTACCTAAAACGTGGCCTTAAACATATGTATCAAAAACTTATTAAATGGGGTATGTATATATTGCATATGTCATCAAAATCCATTTTGTTCACAGTGTAGCATATCCTTTTTGATCAACTAAATTACCTTAAATATTCACATGATATGAATTACAGAATATTTAGTGATAGAAGATTTAAGTTGCAATCCTTAATTATCTGTTACTTAGCTTTTTAATATTTTATTGCCATTATAATCTTTGTGGTATTTGCAATTACCCTTTAAGTGAAATTGCCACATAAATGTATGAACAAATCAGGGTAGTTTAAGTTGATTTGCCAAATATCTTCTTCAAACACTATAACAATTTACACTAAAGATAATATCCCAGTGTGTGCTGTTCCTCACATGAATTATGGATGAATTTTTTAAATAAGGTGAGATATTATGAATTCTCTTTGATAATTAATTAAAATTATTTTGATGAGTTTAGAGTTTCTTAGTAAGATTGTTTTCTTTTTCCCCCATAGGACAGGCAATTATTTTGGTGAATCTACATTTGCGTCCATTGACTATTTTTATGATTGTGTTCATCTTTTCCTCATTGATCTGTAATGCATTCAGATGTAATATATATGGTAATCAACTCTCTGTCATATATGTTCAATTATTTTTCCATCTGTTCTTCCACACAGTTTTGCATATGTGCATATCTAAAAGATAAAAGTTCAGAAAATCATTTTCTCTTGGAGTCTGTCTCAGTAACTTTGCTTTTAGAGAAGTGGTGCCTTGAAGAGACTTTATTCTCTCCTTATTTAGCATTTGTTTTAAAAAATGTGTCATACTTCCATATCAGAGCCTGAGATTTCTTCTGGAGGCATCGCTATAAAGATATTGCTAGGTGTTTTCAGTGTGTTCATAGTCTGCATTGTTGAACTTTTTTTTTTCAGGCCACCATTCTTGTAGGTTCTGAATAAGAAAATAAGGTGAATATGGAGATTTCACAGAAAATACACAGATTCTTTAGTGTTCTCACAACTGTAAAGATGCATCTGTAATGCAGCCCCTGAATCACATCACAGCATTTGGCCCAGCATTATGGGGACTTTAATATGCATGTTACAAACCAACAAGCACTATGGCTCTCCAAAGGGTACTTTCACTTTGAAATTCACGACACTCTGCCTTTTAGTTTATAGGTGTCTCTAAGTCTTAAAGCTAATAATGCAGGTGCTCTCAGCTGGGTCTGCAGATGTCGAGAATTAGGACAAGCCCACAGCAGGACACTTGCTTTCTCGTCTTCCTCTGAGCATCTGTGACACAGAAGCCACTGTTCTCAAGAGAGAACCAAAGAGGTCATCAGGAGCCACATAGAAGTAGATTTAAAACCACTGCTGCTGGAATTCCATGAATAAAACCCTGTATTGGAAGGGGGTATGGGTTGCTGCAGTTTTAGTGTCGGAGTCATTCTTCTTAATGGAATTGACTCACACTGAAAAAGATGTTCTTGGTTATATCAGGTGCTGAAGAGAGCACAACATACCCACTCAATTTACTCTGTCCTTATGTGGCTTCAGTAACCATCTCCCTCTCTATGCCTACCTTCCTTCTTTCCTTCCTTCCTCCTTTTTTCATTTTTTATTTAATAAAAAAAAGTCTTCCATGTGCTTCATGTTATTTACTGCATCTAGAGATTAGAAATTTTAATCATGTTGAAGTTTAGGCATTAATCACATTTTAAAACAAATTATTTATGCAATCTATCCATGATAGTTTTTGGAAGTCATTCAGTAGGCATTGAATGTAAATTGTACCATCTTTTCATATTTTTCTATAATTAGTTAGATTTCTATAATGTCTAATTTAAGATTTTATGTTTTCCTCAAAATATCTCCAATTAAAGCATAAGTCTTTTAGGCTAAGAAGCAAGTATGTTCAGTTTTCCAGACTTTAGGCAATAGAGAGATCTCTGGATTAGCAAAGTGGGATCCAGCTTGTGGTCCTAGATCTGCTCCTAAATGTCACATAATAAACCTTAGCATCTCAGGGAACAAAACAGTAGGACTGACCTGAATGTGCTTTAAGGTTTCTAAAATGTTAGTTTCTAAAAAGTTTGTTTTAGGAAAAGGGGGTGCTGCTGCCAAATCAGGTTATTGATGCCAGCAGGTTGTTTTACTGGCTTCTCTATAAGCAAATAATGAAAGGACCAATCTGATGA